>NC_056731.1:1233973331-1234273331 GCF_019279795.1 Protopterus annectens | reverse complement strand
TTGCAAATGTTTTGGCTATGGTGTCATTCATTATTATGAAGATACGGACATCTCGTCTTGGCCTTCTCATCTTTGGTAATTTGGTCACTTGTTCTTATGAAGTAGACCCATACCCAGAAATTAAACTGTAATATGAATCACAAATATTATAAAATCCAAATAAGGATAAAAATATCCTAGATATCATGCTCACAAAGATAAAATCATTCTGATCTTCACCCATGCTTATATCCTAATAATTATCAAAGAGCAAGATACCACCAGTTTTAATCTAAGGGTAAGATCAAAATCAGTTATAAATAAATAAATAAACAAACAAATAAATAAATAAATCATACTTCTGAGATATTACCAAGGAAACATTACATAATGTAATAGCCTGCACACTTATGAAAAATTGGGATGAAAATATTATCAGTGTGAGACATTACAAGCTTCTGCATTCATGAATTCATATGAGAACAGCAGACATACATACAAGTAATTGTGGAATCACAAGGATGATATGATACACAAGAGAGAAAAAATATATATTTTAATTAAAAAAATGCATTAATCATAAAAAAGAAGTGTAGATTAAACAAAGTACATATAATAATTACTTTTCCTATCATGCCATTCAGATATAGCTATGAACTCAACTTGGTCTAAAAAGGAAATGCAGTATAAAGGTATTATTTATTTTTTTCAGAAAATCTAAAGGGGAAAATTTAGTGCTGCAAGTTATGGGTAACCAATGATATGATCTTCCAGCCATAGGATATAGTGAATGTGTGTGCAAAAAAAAAAAAAAAAAGTGAAACCTTTAGTATATGCAAAGAAATGTGTCCATAGCATTTGAGATAAGGAGAGTCACTGCATATGGTACTATAAATCATGTTTTACAGAATAACAGAAAGGTTAATTATTGCCACTATTAAAATTAAAAACCCAGGTTCAATCAGACCTCGCAGAATCAAGGAAAACTGACATTAAGCAACATATTCAAGTAGGAATGGAACCATTTCACAAAGTAAGGGTTATATCAGATACAAACATTTTTTGATGCATCAGTCCGATCTGTATAAAATGTATAATCATGGAAAATGTGGCATGTAGATTTTCAGACATATAGGTAAAATAAAGAATGATTTGTTAATAGAATATCTTGCTTTTGGAAACTTGGAGCTTTCTTTTAAGAGGTAACAGCAGACATTGATAGAGTTGATAATGCATTCTGTTTATCTTGACCTAGCTAAGGAGTTTAATATATGGGAACAGTTGACAAATTTAAATCATTATATGTCTATATGCAATTCAATGAGTGAAAAACTGGTTAATTAGTGGGGAATGACAAGTCACGGTGAGGGGTACTTTTCTATCCCAAAAATGTTAATAGTGGTATCTCAGAAGTGTTTGTGCTGAAACCACAGTTTCTCTGACTGTCCTTCTCAGATACTAAAGGAAGAAATGATTGTGGATAACAACATATGCAAATGATTGCATACAGGGTTACTTAATTTATTTATTAAAATACTATGAAGTTCTTCAATATGGTCTTCAAAAATATGTACTTCATACATTATTAATGCCCTCGTAGTTATTATATGTAAATGGAGCATTACGAGACATGAGAAAAATGGAAGTATATTTTTATTAAAATAAATGGTCATACCATTAAAATGTATATCATTAAAGCTCTATGGACAGTGAACCACAGTTTAATGTTTTACATGAGTACCTGCTATTATGCAAAGAAAACTAAACAAAAATGGAAATATTTACCACAGCATTAATGTTTATATACTTTTATTCCCTTACTTCCTCCTGATGGTATTAATGCTTGCTAGTACCCAAGCATCTTAATCTCCAAAGCATTAGCATGCAAATCTGCTGTATTAAACATGAAAATTATATTTTAGGTGGTAATTTTTTCAATGATTTAATCTTAAAAGGCCTACTAAGGCCAACATATTAATGGATTAAAAGCAATTTTAATTTCCCTCCAGGCATCTCAGCATGTTTTATGAACTTTCTCCACCTTGTTTGTAATGTTTAATCCAGTGGCATTAGACAAAAGTAATATAAGCTTTAATCAGTATGTATCTACTAAAATTGCAAAAAACATATCCTGTTGCCTGTGTAATTACAAAGGACATTCAAGATCATCCCAATTGAGATCATTGTATCATCTTCTATCTCACTAATGCAACCATTATTGAATAAAGTGCAGAATTTTATAACCTTCAAACAAGATATCTGAAAGAACTTGAAAAATGAATTGGAAAACTTTAACAACTCATACTTTTTCATTAGCTGACATTATAACTTTTTCATTACTTGATTCTGTGAAGCACAAAACTAGTCTATAAATCAATATTTTGTCTGCTTTTTTATTTGAAAATCTATGCATTTAACATATTTCTATTTGAATCAACACCAGATCTGTTGATCTGATATTAAAAATAAATTTCAATGACAGCAACATTTGAAAGATAAAGTCTCAAGAAATTATCAGAATACGTCAGTGTTTAACCTCCTTCAACATTAATTTTGAAGGAAGTAGAATCTGTTCACATGATGTTACAATGGTCAAGTTTCTTGAAGGCCAGGAGTGTATATAATCCTGGCAACAAAACAGATGAATAGATAGCACTATGATGTTCTTGTCAGGTTGTCTGTCTTATACTGAGTGACTAGTAAGTTCAGCCCTAGGTCTCCTGTGCCCTAATATAATAAAATGGGTAACACAAAATGAATGAATGAAGAATTACTAAAGGTGTATATTGAGAAGTGAAAGGTGTAGAACTCGTTAACCAAATGTGAGAATTATAAGACATGATTCTTTGACCAATACTACATTCCTGATTTGCATCATGATAGGTCATTGATAACTTGACTATCCAATAGTACTGTTTCCCTAGATAAAGATACTTGACTGGTCAGAATGATATCAAATTAAGCTGTCAAAAAATGTTTGGATAAAATGATAAGCTGATGCATGTTTTTTAGTTAACCATGTATGTGATTCAAGACCTGGACATTTTACATGTCTCTCCATGACATGAATGCATATTATTACTTTATTTGCTCTGAGAAAGTGCCAGGGAATTATTTAACTCCACTCCTAGTGTGTATTTGTGGCAATATGAAGATATCTCTGTTGCCAGCTGCTCTGTCTTTATTCTTTACTAGAAACAAGTATTGATAAAAATCATGCCAGTTATTTAAGAAGCCTTACTGCACATATTAATTTCTCTATCATTCTTGTTTAAACACAACTGTCTTTTATTGAAGCAGACCCAGTTAACTGGCTTCCTTAAGTTCCTACACATAGCATAACCTCTCAGCACTGACATCCATCCATAGTATCAGCCATATCATTGTTCTCAATTCACCAACCTTGACTTGATTGCTGTTTTATGCTAGTTTCAGCCTGTTATAACTTTATATTGTCAGTCTTGTTTTCAGAACTATTGGCATATGCACATGGCTTAAGACTTTCTGTATGATTTTTATATGCATCTTTTTGCTCACTGTCCTTTGTATGAGTTGAATGAAATTCAGCAGTCTCAGTCCTTCATTACAGTGCTGTACTGTATTAACAAAGACATGTACAGATTGCCAGAAGAAGGAAAATCTTCTCTTCCATGGTGTCTTGAATAATGGCCCAGAATTACAGCAGTACTTTCATACAGCAGTTGTGACACAGGACTGTATGTTGAAGTTCTTTGTTTTATCTTAACCTTCTAAGACACACATGTTATCTCTAATTAATGAATTTATCACATAATAATGAATAGGAGAAAGTAAGCTGTATTCTTTAAACAAGGGCCACATATTACATTAATGTACACTCATATACTAATCAGCCAAGAGGAATTTGGTAAGGACAGGACAGTTGCTGTCTGTTTGTAGTATATTCTTTAAGGAAACTTTGCAAAAGGAGGTAGGTGATGAAACACTGCAGGGGAATTGACTGCTGGTGTAAAGTATTATTGCATGAAAGAAGACAGCATGAAATAACATAATTACTGAATTTAAATATATATATATGACTGAGCCAGGGTCAAGCAAAATAGTTGCCATGAAAACAACAAAATTAACAAAAAACATTATTTGTATGTGGGTAACCAAATGGCATTATTTAAAAAAATATTTCTTTTATCTTTTCTAAGTCATGCCATTGTGTGTATATATATATATATATATATATATATATATATATATATATATATATATATATATATATAGTAACTCCAAAATATCCACCAGCACAAGACCCAGAGCCCTCCAAAAATAACGGCAAATCTTCGAGGCAAAAGTTTAATAAATGTAAAATATCCAACCAAGCGCTTTTGCCCGGTACTCTACCAGGCTTTTTCAAGGATTAAATAATGTGTTTATACATCGTCCCTTTAAATAGTAATGTTCCATGTCAGCTGGTCAACAAGTAATTCATCAATTAATTAATTAAAATGATAACTCCATACATTTCCTATAAAAAGTAATAACTCCATGTCTTTCATTCTTAAAAAGTTTATTAAGAGATGTTTAGGTTTTAGTTTTTAGTTTTTAATGTTAGGAATGTTTTATGTTATTTATGTATTTCGTTTGCTATTTTTTACTGTTTGTAAGAATTCTCTTCTTCATATGCTAACCTGTATACTTCCCAATGTGTGTACTATACTGCATAACCAAGCTTTGAGAGTTCATCTGTTCACTTTGGTTTAAACTGTGAACTGATAATCAGCAGTAATTACTTTTATTTATTTATTTATTTTTTTATTTCCATGCTAGTTGTTAATTCTATTTTTATATTTTTTATTTGTTAACCAGATAATCAGACTGGGTATATGTACATCTTTTTGTGAACAATGTAGGGGCACTGCCTAGTTAAGTGACATGCTCAAACTCATACTGTTTGCAGTCAGACGTTTAGAGAACTAAACCTAGGACTAATAGAATGAAGCTTACTAGTCGTTCACAGCTTTAACTCTCTAAGCTAAACTCCCGTTAGTTTTTACTGTCTTCAATCATCAGTAGCTGAAAGAAAAAAAAAAAATTGAAGAGCCCGATATCAGTTACTGTGCACCAACAATGATTCATTTGATTTGGGAGATTTTTCCATTTTTCAAATTAGTGCAGTTGTGTAGTTGGTATACATAAGTTCGGGGAGGGCTTACCCCAACATTGGGGGTGGTGCTGCAGATACTAACACTAGCATTAGTCACTGCCCTCCCTATCTTAATTTAATTGCCAAACTTACTTAACCAACAGAGTTACATTTTGGACATTCTGACATCACTTAACCAAATAAGAATGGTCCCAAGACTGAACCCTGAGGCACTCCCCTGACCATCAATCTATATTTGTGGTAGGAATTTTTAATTCTTACTCTGTAGGGTCTACCAAGTAGCCATTTAGATACCAATTTAGCTACATAATCAGAGTTATCAGTTCTCATTAAAGTCATTATAACAATTTCATGGGGACAGAGTCAAAAGCTTTAGCTAGATCCAAAAACACATCAGCAGCTAGTGAGTTACCCAATAAGCTAACAATCTGCTCATAAATACTTATCAAATTAGCAACACGTGATCTCCTTGAAAGTAATCCATGTTGACATACATCAAAGATAAAGTTCATTACTTGCTGACAGGAAAGCTACAGTGTCCTCTCAAGTCACTATTTTAGCTTATTTGCAAAGTTCAGGAATAAATGCTTCATTGGATGATTTTCAAAACAAATAAGTTAAACATGGAATCAACTTTTTAGATATTCTTTTTAAGAAATATCCATTAAGACTATTAGGTCCAACTGCTGAATTTTGATTTATTTTAAATAAAGTTTGCTTTACCATTTTCTTATTCATATTGGGACAATTACTTCTAAATCATGTAGGTAGATAATTGCTCAAGATCTCTTGGGAGTAAGTATTAAACAAATCATCCACAAACAAGTTCACTTATACATTTGAGTCAGTGATTATTTGAGACTCATCTTTCAATGCTATATTAGAAAAATCATCAAGACTAGAATGTCTTAAATGTTTAAATAAACCTTTGTTCTTATCCTTCAGATTAGCTGTTAAATATACTTCATAATTAGAACTTACTCTTTTAATAGTCATGAGGTACATTTTTCTGAATTTGTTGCAGTTGTTCTTATTTGAAACTAAAGGAGATTTTTTTTCTTGTCCAAAAGCTTATCTTTTTTCTTTATAATTTAGATAACATGAGGTTATCACCCTTACAGGGTGTTTTCACTCCAAGTGGGACATGATAATCTAGCAGATCATTAACAAAATTGTAAAAAAAAAATCCCAGTTTTAACATAAATTTCTAATTTTAAAACTAGCATACTAGTCCCAAGTTCAATAGCCTCCTTAATTGACTCAAAGTCCAACTGATGTTTCTTTTTCACTGTTTCATAATGCTTAACCAACTTAGAATGCATGAAAACAATCCTATAGCTTACAATTAAGTGATTGGTGCTTACCAACTCAGGATTTATATCACAATCATTCATTTTTAGTCCCTTAGAGATTCAAACAACATGCAGTAAGTTAGTTCTCCTAGTTGCCTCATTCACTATTTAAGTATAACCATTTCTCAAATTTTCAGTTATCAAATAGCTTAGTGCCTTTGATGATGTCACAGGAGCTATCCAGTCTAAACTAGAAGTAATTAGGTCCACAGCAATTAAATCTACTGTATTCATAAAACTCTTCCTAATTATATTTAAAAGTTGTTCATCCAACTCCTTTAAAATGCTAGAAGATTGGTAGACTATCATAATAACCATTTTAGTTTGACTGACATCAATACTCGCTATGAGAAGTACAGAGACCATGTCATTAAATTTTGTGACAGAATCATACTTACTGGTAACATAGACAGACACCCCACCTCCTCTCCTATCAGTTCAAAAATTGTGATGACCATAGAAACCTGGTATTACTACTGGTTTGATATTGCAGCTAAACCAAATTTCTGTAAGCAATAACACATCAGTCCTATTATCAACTATGCAGGCCTCTAAATCTTTGAATTTATTATTTAAACTGATGGTATTATCAGAAGACATTTGAAGCTTGCTTTATTGTTATTAGCTACAATCAATGGTGTAACTCTAAAAACATTTTAATACATTTAGTCAGATGACTACAGCTTATAGTATTACCTAAATTACTTAAGTGAAACTTGCCCTTACTAAAACATTTATGTTTTCATCAAACAATTCCTAAAGATCAACTAACCAACAAAATTATTTAAAGATTTGCGCCTTATCCAATTTGTGAAAGACCTTTGCTTGTCATCTAATCTCACCCTGAAAATGTGGAATTGGAAGAATATCACTGAAAACAATCTTTAATTTGAAATGTTTACTCAAATCAATAATGTTGTTTACAACTACTTGGAATGCATCATCATTAATTCTTCTTACATCATTACATCCTCACACAACAATGACAAGGTCATATGTTATTTCTTTTGTAAATAAGTATGTGATACTGTTTTTATATTTGACATATTGCTACTGGATCCCTATCAGATGATAGAAATTTCATATGATTGAAACTCATTTGATTGAGTCCATAAGACTGAAATTTCAAAATACTGAAAAAATCACTTGACTAAAACCCATAATACTGAAATCTTACAATGCTAAATTTCAACATACTAAATTGTAAAGTGGATGACATAAAACCAGACTAGGTAGGGGGCTATGCCCCCCACACCACCCATTGTGGGGGGCTATGCCCCCACCCCACTAACTATATATACTAACTCCATGATTGCACTAAAGTAGGGAAAAGGGCATATACCTTTTCCCCACTGCAGTGCAATCCTAGAGTTAATATATATGGTTAGGGGGTGTGGGGGTACAGCTCCCTATATTGGGGGATGTGGGGGGCATAGTTCCCCACCTATTTGGGTTTTATGTTGTCCATTTTACAATTCAGTGTATTGAAATTTAGCATTGTAAAATTTCAGTATTATGGGTTTCAGTCAAGTGATTTTTTTCAGTATTTTGAAATTTCAGTGTTATGGTCTCAGTCAAATGGGATTTAGTCAAATGAAATTTCTGTCATCTGATAGAGATCCACTGCTACCATAAAAGGAGACAATGACCTGTTCTCTATTTATTCTCAAGTACCGCTTCTTTGGAACAGGTTTCCTATTCATGATAAGCAGAGCCCTTCCCTGTCCATCTTCAAAAGAAATATGGTTCAATGGATGGAGAATCAGAAATTCACATCTGAGATAGTGCCTATGTCACTTACAGACAGGGGAAGTCTCTAAGATACTCAAGGCATAGGCACAAATCCATGCCATCCTATTGCCCTTTGGTCCATACACTGGGTACAATCGGGTTATATTGCCTAGTGTTGTAAGGGCTCTTAATCTCTTAGCCTAGTAATCGCTTATTAACCTATAAACCTCTGAGATGTTAACAATGCCACCATAGAAACTACAACATCCTTCATATACCTTAGTACTTTGCTAGACCAGTCTCTTAACTTTAACTGCACATTTAAAACACACGCAAATGATCACCGCACTGCTGTTCTGGGTGAACATGCTCTCACTTCTTCTATCCAAGCCGAGCAAAGCTGCCAAAGGCAAAGGAATACTCTTATCTCATCTCAGATATGGACTGCCCATTATAGCTGCACTCCGTCTCCCTCAATTTGAGATGTCCAAAAGTACTTGGACTTACAACAACAGCATAGGGAACACCTCTTCACCCAAACAAAGTGCAGCTGCACTCACTCATGTCACATTTCATGAACACTGCAGCTCTTTCACACACTTCTTTATCCCTATTTCATCCTTCCCTATCTCATCTTGTTATCCCCTTTGCTTTCTGCCTCTCATTCATCCTACTTACCTCTTCTTTTTGTATCTTTCTTACATTTCCTCTCCTTTCTACTCCACTTCCCTCTCCATGCCTATCATACCTTATCTGTCTTCTCCCCTTGTTATCTTTTCTTGCAACTATTCTGACTTGCCTTTCCTAATGTCTTCATACCGCTCTATATAATGATATGCTGCTATCCCTGTAGCATAACCCATCTCAGTCATCATTGGAACAGCTTACCCATAAAGCTCTGCTAAGCCTAATTCCATTTTTCCATCCATGTTTTGACATTGTTAACTGCTCTCCCTGAACTCCTATCTGTAAATATGTTTTGTTCATTTCTTATTTGAGCCTATTCATCCAGGCTGTGCCTGGAAATGGTCCATTGGCATGAAAGAACTACTCCAGTAAGCAAATATAAATAAATAAAATAACCATGCATCCGTACATCACACCCAGATGAAACATTAATGTGTATTAGTGACGTCTTGGCAATGTAGATTTCACAAACACCGGTGCACCGGTTTATGACAAGCACTGCCATCCTCAGAGCATAAGTTAATAACTCCATTGCACATAGACTGGCAAAGCCAACCTTCCAGATGCAAATTCTATTTCTTTCTGACAAAGAAGAACAAATGACAAGCACTATCTCAGGACATTGATTACATAATGTGTGTAGTGCTAAATGGTGCACATCTAAAAACATCATTATACTGGGCATGCTCACAAGGAAGTACATCAAAGACTACAATAACATCAACTACCCAAAACAAAACCAGAAGAAAATATTATAACACAGGCCAACTCACACTTTGAGATGATTTTGAAGCATGGCACATATTAAGAAATGATTAATCAACCATCATTTATTTTAAAGCCCTATAGTGTGATCATACTAAAATGTATAAGTGAATGTTTGTAGGAAGTCATGCAATACAGATCATTATTTTTGGGGAAATAAATTATGCCTGTAAGCATTCACTCACATATTCAGCAGTTGTATCTTGCCAGACTCAAACACATGCTGAGGTCAGAACACAGAAAGAGAAGTGGATCAGCCATTGGTACCAAGTAAACATGTGAAGGGATTACATCAATATCCCATTGTAATGGTTATTTCTCGCCTATGGTGGATTGTTAGACCTAAAAAGAATAAGAAAGGCTTCTGATGCACATTTATTCAATACAAATTATTCTGAGGGATCAAAAGGATAAAGCGATGTTACTGTTCACACAAGTCTGATTTGCCAGTATCACTGCTGGCTGCCTCAGCCACTCTTGTACATCCATATTGGTTTGCACATATACATTCCCATATTTGAACCTCTGGCCATCTGAGTACACATGCTATATAAGTTAGTACTAACTGCATCCACCACAGGAGAACTCTACCCACAAACATTACAACTCTCATTTATTTAATTCATACCTAGTAGTATGCTGACACTCTCATACCACTCAGTCACTGTGGATTTTAAACACCTACCTATCTAACTACAAAAGCTACAAGATCTTGTCTCAACTGCATGTGCCACAGGGCAAGTCTTATTAAAAGTGTGAAGCAGGGTCTGTTGAAGGCATTACATCATCTTATTACTGCAAGACATATGTGTGCCTTTAAGCTGATTGAATGAGTGGAATGATCTGTCTCTTTGTTACAAAATACCTCATGAAGGTAGGTGCACCCAATCACACGTATTGCATAATGCAGCCATCCCTGTGACTGTAGAAGCACAGTGATGCACAGTACATAGATAATACTGCATTCAAATTCATGGTTTTCTTAGCCCACAAATTATAGAATATTGAATAATTTCCTGACACCAAAGGAGAAGGCTTGCTACAAAGCTAAGCTAAATCACATCTCAACAAATGGGCTCATCAGTGTTTAACAAAGCAGTTATCTGTGACAAAATGGATAGAAAGTAGTGATAGAGCTATACAAGTGCACATCAGATACAGGGGTGACACCATTCTTACCTATATGTACACTGAAACACACCAATACAATTAAGTCTATGGAGTAATTTCTGGGATTGATCCAACTACTTAACAATAATCACAAGCTAGAGGACAGTGCATGAATCGCAGGAGCCATACAAGATATTTCTTTACAAGTGTGATGGTGCACATTTGAAAGAATATCATCAAGATTGGCTTCATACTGTGATGTGTAAACTAAAAAGGACTGAAAATGTTAGGAGAGCCCACTACCACTGTAAAGCTGCACATCATATTGGTGGGTGAAGTCATTCCTTCCTAGGACGAGAAAGTACATTCATTCAGTAGTCAGTCACTGCTGGATCCAAATCATCTACTTATCTAGTTACACAAGCTAGAGAATAGACTATCAACTGCAAGTGCGACAGTTGAAGTCTTAATGCAAGTGTGAGACTGAGTACATATGAAAGGAAGACCTCATCTGTGTGTAGCACAACAATTACTTTTAATCAAAGGGGGAAGAGTTTGATGGTGAGGCTTCTTCTACTGCACATGTATCACTTGAGTGTCCACATCAGATCTGTGGGTGAAGCCTGTCCTACACACCAGTATAGACACACACACACACACACACACACACACACACACACACACACACACACACACACACACACACACACACACACACACACACACACACACACACACACACACACACACACACACACTGTTGAATTCGTGCCACCCTCTATCTAGTTACACAATCTAGAGTACACATTTTCAACTGCATATGCCATAGGAAAGTCTGGTTACAAAAGAGCCATAGAGAACATATGAAAGGATAACCTCATCAGTGAGTTGCAGAGATGTTTGTGATAAAAGTGTAAGAAATTGAATGTGTCTCATAAGTGGAAGTGTACACAGTGGTCTTTTTTGAAAGCCAATTTGACCTCACACTACACTACAGACACACACACACACACACACACACACACACACACACACACACACACACACACACACACACACACACACACACACACACACACACAGTATTTTCCACAATGCTGAATTTGAGTCACCTACCTATCTAGTGAAAAACGTTGGACAGGAGTAGTCTATTTTAATGGTGAGATAGAGCCCATTTGAAATGATGACCTCAACAGTGTGTAGCAGAAGAAATGTTGGTGTTAAAGTGCACAAAACTGTTTTTCCTGAGAGGAGGTGGACACATCAGATCTATTATTGAAGGCATGTATAGCTGACACACTATTACCACTGTTAGATTAGAACCGCTTACCTATCTAGTTATACAATCTGAAATACACAGTATCATCTGCATGTGCCAAAAGAGAAGGCTAATTACAGAACTGACAAACATCACTTTTGAAAGGATAAGTACATCAGTATGTTGCAGAAAAAATATTTGGCTAAAAATGGAAGAAATTAATGATGGGAGCCCAACCCCAGTTTAAATGGCTCTTCTTAGTGGAAGTGTCCACATCAGATGTGTAGGTGATGTCAGTCCTATTTAGAACTAAGGACACACACACACACACACACACACACACACACACACACACAAACATGCACAGTCATGCTACTTAGTCACTGTTGAATTCAAAAAACTACATAATCACACAGTCTAGTGTATTTTGCATCAACCACAAGCGCCACAAGAGAAGTTTGATTTTAAATGTGAGAAACTGTAAATTTGTAAGGATTACAACATCAGTGTGATGCACTAAAGCTAGTGTGCATCACAGGTTTGGATGAAAACAAATGTGTCTTGACAAGCAGAAGTAACACAAATGTGTTGATCACATGAAATTGCAAACTGTTCAGATAAACTCATCTACCCTGTCATTCATGTACATTGCAGTGGTGTGGGTGACATGTAGCTGTTTCATAGTATGATGTATTGATAACAATCATATTTTTGATCTGGTGGATTGACAACCAAACATTGTTGTCTATTCAGCTCAGGATGACTGCATGCAAAAAGTAATCATTCACTGTGACATTTTCAATATTTCCTCATGCTTGAACAATGTACAGTGTAACTATAAGCAGACAGGTCAAACATATGAAAGTACACTACTTAATATCACTCAGGAAGTATTTATGCAAAGGTCCACAACATTGTACATCATTTGCAAGACTAAATGTGTTGGAGTGCAGACATAACTTTACATTATGTAGTGTTTTATATAGCAGGGTCTATATTGCTACCTCAAAACTTCAGTTTCACGATTACCAAAACATTGACACTTAAACAGCGAAATATGAAAAAGTATGAACATCCACTTCCACAAATTCTTTCACATGGAAAAAATTTGTTTGTCCGTTATCATGAATCTGCCTTTTTCTCCAATGTAGAGCAATCTTGGGGTTAGTATATTTACTTAGGGGGATGTGGGAGTGACAGCCCCTCCATCGAGGACTGGGGGGTGAAGCCCCCACTTGATTCGGGTTTGAAAGTTTGTTTTGCTGTTGGTCGGCCAAGGAAATTTTTTTCCCTGTAAAAAAATTTGCGGAAGTGGCCATTCGTACTTTTCGTATTTTGCTGTTAACGTGTCGACGTTTTGGTATTTGCGAAACTGAAGGTTCCAGGTAGTAATATAGACCCTATATAGCATCATATGAAGAGCACAAGTGTCCATTACAACATGCAGAAGTAATACAAGCCACTCACACTACATTCCTTTTGTTAAAACTCTTCTTGAAGCAGACTGCTGACAAGTTCATTTGTGCAACTGGAGGCAAAGTGTTAGCACATGTGCAATTATATTCTGAGGTTTTGAATTTAGGATAGGAATTAACGGTAGTCTGTGGTGCTCCATGCCAAACTTCACATAAATAAGGAGTGCAAACATGCAAACAGTTCTGATTCTGATCCATTTCAGGATGAATGGGTGTTTTGTTAATGTTTTGTGTGTAATAATTAACAATTTTGTCCTGATAACTGCAGCAAAATTAACATCTATATGGACACTACGGGTGCATAATTAAACAGCCCTCATATATGGTGACTGGTCATGTATTTCAGGCATGGTATACTGCTTGTTATGCAATTGTATGTGTCTCTATGCCATTACTGATTAATACAGTCACAACGTGATAACATACATTTTAGTGTCATTAAAAGACTTCAGAAAATGCATGGAAATGCAACTTAATTCATTATATCACCCTAAGTGTGCACAACAACAATATTTTTATGATGCGCTTAGTGTACTTTTCTTGTTAATACATTAAGCCGTGATTGTGCCAAATGTATTGCACTTATTTCTGGAAAGGTATGTGCACTATGGGCCTGATTAGGAAACACACAAGGGACCAGGCATGCCAGTTGTGGTGGTATCCTGGACTATGAAAACACTATAAAGTGAGGAAGTTTGTATGCTTCATATTTCATAACATAGTTACAATTGCAACATCCCATATGTGGTGCGTTCCTCCAGCCTGTTCAAGATATGATAACTGTCTCCTCATGGTAATATTAGCTTGTCTTTCCACAGGGCAGTGAGGCTAAGTACAGCAGCACAAGGGGCAGCAAGCTAATGCACTTGAAGGCAAAAACTTCGTTTTTGACATAAGATGTGAAATCCATTTACCACCAACTACTTTTGATGCTCAGAGTGAGGCACTGTGCAAATGCTAAGGACAAAGACTGATGAGAGAGAAGGCCAGTAAAGAGATAGCGATTGGGAGACAGAGATAGAGAGATAGAAAGATTTTTGTTTATGCGTCATTTTTGGTAATTTTTGTATTGTGTCACTCTTAGGCTTGCCGTCATAATTAATCTGTTCTGCAGTGTACAATACATTGTTTCCAAGAGGGACCAAGCATGGTTAGGAAAGTAGAAATGTGATTAACACACAAGCGAGATAATAGTGGGCTAATGACATATGTACCCAATGGTTACATGCACAATAGTAATATCAAAATAAAAAACATTAAACAGTTTGAAATAGTTCTGGATTTGAGCCTTTCACACTAAAGAAGAAGCAGTCTATAGACCTGAGAATTATCTCAGAATTCTACATAGGCACTCATACTTCAGAAAATTAAAATCACACATCTGAAGGGACAGCGACAGCACAGTAAAGCAGGGGAGAATATAGGCATCAGGCTGTCACAGTAATGACAATAGTAACATCATACATTGCATTCAGCAGCATAATAGATATGTTACAGTAACTGTTTCACAATAGTGGTCTTAGTTTGTACTTCTGTATCTCAGCGGGGCTAAGCAGACTGATGCGAAGATGACCATACCAGTGTGGTCAACAGCAAAAAAATCACAAGTTTATGCCATATGAAGTGAAACGACATTCATTCATTATTAAACAATGGTGTGTGATGCCAAGTGCTGTGTAAATGATGAGCACTAACATCGAAGGCATTTTATAGGCCATTTCTGGTCATGTGCATTCCATGTGATTCTATTTTTTGACTATATTAAACATATGAAAAAGGTATTTATAGGACAGTGGTGACAATGGGGGACAAGTGGAGGGTAGGATCCAGAGGGTAGAATAAATGAATTTGCAGAATGCTGGTGGGAGAGGACCATAGCCATCCACTTCTTCACATTAATGTATACTTGTATCAAGAATTTGTTGAATCTGGATAGTCACCACAATAACAGAATAAAGTTGAATGGCTAATTGATCCAAATAAAGTGTATCATGCAGAAACAAAGGTGAGATGGAGAGCTATGTATGGATATATATATAGATATAGATATATTTGTGGAACAGGTGCCCATTTTTTTTCTTTTTGAAGTGAAACTTCTTATGGGATGCTGTGTGAGCTCGGAGTGAAACGGAAAAATGAAACAGAAGTATGGAAGTCAAACTCCGCACACTAACAGCAGAGTTTGACTTCTGTACTCATACACACACACACACACACACACACACACACACACACACACACACACACACACACACACACACACACACACACACACACACACACCATTCACTGAAGCTGAACCAGGAGTTCAGACTACTAGTATTTTATATTTTGATTCCCTATGACTTCTGATTCTAAATTCCAGCTGCTGGTTGCACAAATTCTGAAGTAGAGTAAGCAGATGTCTGTTTAAACATGTATAACAAACAGAAAGCCATAAAATATCTGGTGGAGATAGAGGTAGATGAAAATGTATAAAAAGGGTGGAGTTTCGGATAATAACCCTAAAAAAGAAAATGTTTCTTATGGTAGGGCTAGAAATAAACTGTTTAGTATAACATTATTAGTAGTAACAAAGAGAAAAGTAAGACAGCAACAAATCATTCAGTGAAATGGGCGTTAAAACTTTACACTGACAAGCAGTTTCTAACCATGACTGCATCTTTTTGACAGTGAGCACGGAACTGATGGTTGAGCAGATTTGCCTGGGTACATGCTTAATTGGAGAGAGTGGGAACAGGAAACTGGGAAGGGTGAGGTGAGACATAGACATGAAGATGGGCATGAGGATGTGGGGGTTGACAGATTTAATAAGACGGGTTATCCAGGGGTTACAGCTTTTGTTTCCAGCAGAACAAGAACATCAATATCAAAGAAACACAGGAATGAGAAACAGGAGCGATAGATGAATAATCAATATGGAAACAGCAAAGAGCATGGATTGCTAAATTCATGAACAGAGTTCAGAAGCATCTGAAATGTAGTGGGAAGTGTTGGAAAGGAAAAGTGAGAGAGCAGAACACTAGTTAGTGGCACAAGGCCTGGAAACTGTGTATTTATTGAAAGGGAAATCATGTTTGCTTAAAAATTAAGGGAAAAAAGAACATATGCACTATTTTGTTGATGCCCTTTAGTATACAGTTCTTGTAGGCATAATAAGCTAGCCTTATATACAAATAGAAATTAGAGGAAGCTGGATATGACAAATGAATCCATGCATAATTTAGAATAAAACTCTATGACTACATCACACAAGGATACTTAAAAAGGCTTTAGAAAGCCTCTCTGGGCACCCTCATCATTGAGCAGCACATAGCAGGTACACCTAAGATGGAGGTTGTCAAAACCCCCACCAATTCCCATGCAATCAAAGAAGGCATCATTTTCAGCTGTATGTGGTTTAAGGATGACTCTGTCGATACTTAACAATTTTTTCTATTTCTTTTTCTTATTAAAAAAATAAATGTGTGTAACCTCCTTGTACGTTAGAAGTGAAACTTCTGGGGTAACTCCAAGATGGTGGTCGTCCTGTAAGTACCCTCTCCATGGAGCTCCTATCCAAAGCTACTTAAACCACATAACAAGCCAAACAATTGCAAAGATGAGGGGATAATTCTGCCAACAACTGCAGTTTACCACTATCGTGGATCTATAGGAGGAGCCCCATATCTATATCCTTATAAAAATCACAAGTTTCTGCTTCTCTTCACCCATGGCACCCCTCATCACATGTAAGTTCCAGGCCTTTAGCACTTACAGCAAAGTCTAAAGCCAGAAACTGACACTTGAAACCTACTGAAAATGTCTAAAGATACTTCTAAAGAAACAGATATTATGGAAAAGCAGACCACAAAAATGAAG
Source organism: Protopterus annectens (assembly GCF_019279795.1). Lineage (NCBI taxonomy): Eukaryota > Metazoa > Chordata > Ceratodontiformes > Protopteridae > Protopterus > Protopterus annectens. The sequence goes on along the minus strand of NC_056731.1, from coordinate 1,234,255,976 downwards.
TTATCGGTGATAGCCTCTCCCAAAAATGAGACTGTATCCAAGAAACAGAAAATAACTAGACAACAGCAAGAAACAATTAAATCCAGTGTAAAACAGAAGCCTGAATTGAGCATTCACATTAATGAGCTTACAGAAGCCTTTCTGCCACTTCAAGCAGCAGTACAAGGCTTTTCCGAGCAACTATCTAATTTTGGTAACAAAATAAATCAGATTGTTGACCGTATGGATCTCATTGAAGAAAAACAAAAGTTAACGAGCATCAGTTAAGATTATTAAAGGAAGTACTGAGTGCCAAAAATACTGTCATCGCAGACATCCAGCAGAAGCTCACTAATTTGGAAGCAAGGAGCCGGCGCAACAATATCCTGATAAGGGGGTTGCCAGAAATCTATGAACATAACCAACTATTGAAAATAGTTAAACAAATATTCAAAGTTATACTCCAGGTTGGTGAGAACGCCAGTGATATAATAATAGAGAGGGGCCATCATACTTTATATAAAAACCAAAACTCTGAGACCCCAAGACAAATTTATATGAAGCTTCTTAACTTTCAGAATGTTCAAAAAGTACTGTCCGGAGCCAAAAAACAAAAACAAATATTATGGAAAGGCCACAAGATATCCCTATCACAGGATCTGCCATTGGCAATCAAATAAAGGCGGCAAAATCTCTCACCTTACTGTGCCGACCTTATAAAATCCAAAATAAAGTTTCAAATGTGCTATCCCAATACTTTAACTTTCTTCAACAATGATGTCAAATATGCAGTGGACTCACCTAAAGAAGCAAAAAAAGCTTTTATTAAGTGTTTCAGCAAATCACTGGAACCGTAAATATCTCACAAATCGGTCTTTGCTCATATTTTTTCTTTTTTTCCCCCTTCAGTCTCTGACGGTACCTGTAACCTTTCTCTTAACAGTTCGTAAGATCTTCCGTACAAGTAAAGTTAATTTGGACAACCTGAAGTACTTCTTAAGGTAGAGCAAGTACAATAATGAAAGAAAGTCTTGGACTCTGTTGGGGAGGAGGAAACATTATGAGATACAACTTCCTGTTACAATTCTAAAGCTTTCCCCCCATCACCTTGAGCTACCAATGACGGTATTGATTACAAGAATGAACTGCCAAGCTAAGATCTTGATAAGGAATTAAAGGTAATAACTAAAAGATTGTGGTTACTGTGCTTCTCTATGTCACTAGACTTTATCCAACTGATATGTTTGTTAGAATCATATATGCTCTAGCTAAGAAAAGAGGCAATTAAAAGGGCTGAACCAAAAAGAATCCACTGTCGTGTTATACTTAATATGCAGCCCACATGAATGAATTAACTGTTATAGACAATAACTTGAATGGCTTGACTTGCTGTACCTAAGTACAACTTCTTGTACCTTTGTAGCACTATAAGATCTGTGACTTAGTGTATGGTGTATAAATGAGACAACGCTTGATCAGAAATGGTATAAGTTAAAGTCAGCTCCCTTTGGCACTGGTCTAGACAGTTTCTGCCTGTGTGTTGATTATAGGATAATGTCCTCACGTCTTTAGCAACTGCGATATTTACTGGAGATGCTATAAGTTAGGCTGACAAACCCTTAACCGGTGGTGTATGAGTGGAATAATGGTGTCATGGTTTAATGGTTTCATGCTTTCAAGAGATAGAGAATTTTTCTTTAACCTGAAGCTGTGTGGAAGCCCTCAGCGAAAGTCCCCTTACCACAATACAGCTAGTAAGGTTCTACTGAAAACTCGATTCAAGTTTGCACTCTTCTCTACTTTAATAGTATGGATGGAATTAATCCGGAAATGTTAGGAATCATAGAGAGCTAACACCCAGCCCTATGACTGGAATATCTTCACTGTCACTCAAGCTACTCTCAGTTACTCTGTTTAAGCAGCTAGGTGAGGACAAAACCTCCTATAATGCATAGTGAGTAAGAATCTTGCAAGACAATGGATTTCTAGGTTAAGTTCTAGCCATATCCTAGTCTTTCGGAGGGACAATATATCATGATTATGCTTTTAGAGAGGCAGTTAAACTATTTCATGTACCCCTCTGTACTTAACTCTTTGGATCTATATTGAACCAAGAGTTGAGGTATGGGAACCCAAACAGACGGAAGTTTGGATACTGCTGTTTTAAGATGGGAATTTGAGAGTTCTGTAGACAGGTTATCTCTGTTCATTACTTGGAAGGCCCCATACCTTAACTCATAGGGGATATCAAAGAAACTGTGTATTTCATGGTTTTAAGCAATCAATCTCGGTTAAAGAAATATGAAACTGTCTTGGTAGTGAGCTTCCTTTATCTGATATGGGCCAATCTGTATATACTTTCGGTTTATGAAGATATATAATCACCTCCATTCTCAAAACAGAGTCCAGAAAATGCTAGAAAATGTGTGTTATTCTTAATCTATAGGTGTTCTTTTTATTTCACTAATTTCCTAGCAATTTGCAGAGACTTTTATGTTCTTCTGAGACTTGATCAACATAATCTGTTTTCATCTACGCTATCGCAGAGTATATAAGGAACAGATTCTAAGATGACAGGATCAAAGGTTTATACCTGTTTGACAAAAGACACTTTGCTCAGTTATTCTGTATCAAGATATGCCTACTATTTTGTGTTACCCCTTACTTTCTTTTTTACAGCACTTGGTGTCATTGCGTATATATTTTAAGATGTGCTGGTACAAGTGCCTGTGACAGAATAGAGTTTTTCAAACCACGCATAACCCTACACAATTCCAACAATGGTCCTACAGCATGGTAGTCGTATTAAGAGTTGGAATATAAGTATCTAACTAGTATATGCTTCTCTTACACAAAGACTAGTAATATTGCTATTCTTAAAGATATAAGGTTAGGCATCTAACTCATTAATTCCCTAGGGCTGCAAATTGAATAGTATTTTCTAAATAGGGAATTCCAATTTTATAAGAGTCAGTCTCTCTCAATTCCCCTAAACAGCTGATAACTGAGACGACTGAATAATAGAGAGTATTAATTTCACTCAAATGTGTATTAAGGATAGAAAAGCTGTAATACCCTTAGGTTCATAGGTTGGTACTAGGCTATCGGCCCTAGGGCCTATACAAGCCTAGCCATAACAATTCCCTGGCTATTTCTTCCCACAATATTTACTTCCCTGGACCCGTCTAGCAGGGCAACTGATGTAATCCCCAGGGTAAATTTCCTATTTCTCCCATCCAGTCATCAAGGTTCCTTTTGAAGAGGGCCAAGGAGGCGCTTTGCTTGGCATGTATGGGGAGTCTATTCCAAAGTATGGGGAGTCTCTGAGTCAGGAACCTATCCCTCCAGCATATTTTGTTCATTGTGATGACAAGGTTTAGGTCCCTGGATCGTGTGGCTCTGATGGATTGGGATTTCTTTAAGTGTAGTATGTCCAACAGCTCTGGGTTAGACATAGCCTTGTATGTTAAGCAGAGATCGCCTCTGAGTAGATGATATGATACGAGTATAGCTGGAGTTTTTTTAATCGGTCAGCATAGGTCATCTGATTTAGGCCTGTGATTCTTTTAGTGAGTTGTTTCTTCTGCCTTTCCAGTTGATGCAGATGTCTTGTGAGGTACATACGAAATGGGGCATTGTACTCTATGATGGGTCATATGAGGGATGAGTACAGTGGGGCAATGACATCCTTTTTTCTAGATGAAAAGCCCTTATTCATGAGGTGTGCCACATAGAAGGATTTCCTGACTATTGTGGCAATGTGGTTATAGGTTCATAGGTTCATATGTAGGTACTGGGTTATCTGCCCGAAGGCATATATTAGCCCAGCCACATTGTGCAGTATTTACCACCCCTTTGGTTAGTTCCCTCGGCCCTTGATCTAGCAGCTAGAACCCTTGGTCCCTATCTAGTAGAGCTGTTGGCATGATCCCTGGTGTGAACCTTCTGTTACCCATCCACTCGTCAAGGTTCCCATTGAAGACTGATAGTGAGGGGCTCTGTCTTATGTAGATCGGGACTTTGTTCCATAGCAAGGGACGTCTTTGCAAAGGGAATCTATCCCTCCAGCATGTTCTATTTATTGTTGTGCTGAGGTTTATATCCCTAGAGCGTGTAGCTCGAGTAGATTTGGTTTTGCTAAGATGGAGCATGTTCAACAGTTCTGGGTTGGACATGGCTCTGTATGTTAGACAGAGATTGCCTCTGAGAAGGTGGTGTGCAACAGAGAAAAGCCTTAGTTTTTTCAATTGTGCTGCATAGGGCAACTGTTTGAGGCCAGTGATCCTCTTAGTGAGGTATCTCTGTGGTCTCTCCAGTTGTTGGAGATGCCTAGCCAGGTACATTCCAATTGGTGCATTATACAAAATAATGGATCTGATGAGGGAAGAGTAGAGGGGCACCACTACATCCTTAGATCTTGATGTGAACCCTTTCATGATCAGATGGGTCACATAGAAGGATTTTCTAACCACCTTGGCAACATGGTTATCAAAGGAAAGCTGACTATCTACTTGGGTCCCTAGATCCCTTATTACTTCTTCAGATTTCAGGGGGTTACCTCCTATATGGTAGTTCACAGGTACTCTGTTTTTTCCAAAGGGGATTACTATGCATTTTTTAGCATTTAGCTTGAGACTATGGCTTTGACACCATGCATCAGTCTCATTAAGGCCCTTCTGGAGGATATCCATGTCGGCCGGTGACTCTATTATAACACCCAGTTTGCAGTCGTCCACAAACTTGGTCAGCCACAGCCCTTTAGTGCTTGCCTGTACTTCTGAGAAGTATATGCCAAACAGGAGGGGCCCCAGGACAGAGCCCTGAGGCACACCGCTCATTACTGGTCTGGATTCGGACATAGATCCCACTACACTTACTTTGTGGGATCTGTTTGAGTGCCAGTTTGCGATCCATCTTGTGACATAAGGATTTATGCCTAGGTTGGTGAGTTTTTCAATAATACCCGAATGGGGAATGGTGTCAAATGCTTTTAGCAAGGTCAAGGTAAGCCGTGTGTACCTCCTTTCCCTTATCTATAACCTGAGTAACTGTCTCAAAGAAGTCCACCAGGTTCAGGAGGCATGATCTGCCCTTGACGAAGCAGAACTGTGTGGTGTCATGTGTTTGGAGGTTCCAAATCTCTCCATTTATGAGTTCCATAATGATTCACTCCATTGCCTTACAGATCAGACTGGTCAGACTTATTGGTCGGTAGTTCCTAGGGTCGGTTGTGGGCCCACCCTTGTGCAGCGGAACCACCGTTGCTGTGCACCATTCCATGAGCACATATCCTGTCGAGAGGCTGAGACTGAACAGGGTATTCAGATGCGGGGTTAATTAATTTTGGAACTTGCGTATGACACAGCCCGGGACCCCATCTGGTCCCATGGAGGCAGTGTTTTTAGCTTTAGATAGAGCCTTATTAACCAATGTATTAGTAATAATTGGAGCTACACAATCCCCTGGAATAGTAATAGGCCCTGTAGGTGGTGGTGGTGGGGATTTGCACAGACCCTGTCAGCCAAGATGTTGGCAATGTCAGTGGGGTCAGTGTATTTTGTTCCATTTTGTACTAGCTCAGAACAGACATGAGCATTGCCATTAGGTTTTTGACTTAACCATAGAAGGCCTTATGGTTATCCTTGGCATCCTTGGCAACTTTCTTTTCGAAATTGGCTTTAGTTGACTTGATGAGGGCCCTTAATTTCTTACTAATGCTGATCAGAGATGATTTTTCTACTTGAGATTTGGCCTATTTTTGTATAAGTCTCCTCCTTTTTTTGTATAGTTTGCTTATGGCTGGGGTCCACCAGACTGGTTTCTTCTTGCTTGAGGAAGGAGTCTTTGTTTTATTTGGGATAGCACGGTCCATGCAATCCTGAAGATGTATATAGAGTGGCTTGGTGTAGGATTCCGCATCCTGGATATCATTATCCTTCTGCAAGGGAATAGTGAAGCTTTCCACTTCTGACAAAAGTAGTTTGAAGTTTGCTTTGGAAAGGTTTTTTAGGATGGTTTCTTTGACTGGGGGAGGTGGAGGGGTGAGGACATCCAGGTTTATCAGTTTGTGGTCTGATCTGACCAGAGAGGGTGTGATAACGGGTGTGGTACAATGGGCGCCCATATTTGTGATGACTAAATCCAATATGTTGTCCCCTCTAGTGGGAGAACATACCAGTTGTTCAAGGGCATTTGCATTTATAAATTCTGTGAACCGCTGGGCATAGGAGTTAGAACTTTGGTAGTTCACCCAGTCTATACCAGGGTAGTTGAAATCACCCAAAATTATGGTGTTGGGTAGGACCTTTATATTTTCCAATGCCTCAAGGAATGCTGAGTGAGCATCTTGGGATATGGTGGGTGATCTATAACAGGCTACGACTTGAAATGTGGTTTTTCCTGCTGATAGTTGCGCATGGATGATCTCTGGGGCATCATGCTGCGCCACTAACCTGGAGATGTGGGTATCCTTGATGAATATGGATACACCTCCACCCTTTGTACTGCGATCCAGTAACTGAGGCCGGAAGGTATGATATGAATTGTAACCTGGTAGTGCTGGGGTGCTCTCCAGAGACTTGAACCAGGTTTCTGTCACTGCACAAACATCAATTTTCTGCATGCTGAGGAGTGCGTGCATTTTGAGGTTGAGACTTCTGGCGTTGAGTAGCATTACCCTTAGTTTTTGGTTACCTGTGTTGGTTATGGTGGTTGGCTTGTCCTCTGAGCCTTGCCTAAAAGAGGCACTATGGGGATAGCAAGAGCCTTGGCCAGTATTAGAAAGCCTAGGGGTGGCAGGTGCAAACCATCTCTGGGAAACAGTGAGGCTTGTCTATCATGTCATCCCAGGCAGACAGACACTGGATCCCCTTAGAATAACACCAGAAGCATAGCCATTTGTTGAAATTGATCATTTTGTCTTTGTATTGTGGTATCATTCTTAGGTTCATAGGTTCATACTAGGCTATCTGCCCTAGGGCATTTATAAGCCTAGCCAGAGTGTGTGTGGCGAAATGAGAATACTATGCCCATTTAAGGTTTAGTTTACTGTGCCTCTGTCTAGTAGTGACACAGAGATGACCCGATCTCCCATCCACTTGTCAAGATTTCTCTTGAAGAGAGTCAGTGAGGGATGGACTGGGATTCTGTTCCAGAGTGTAGGGAGCCTCTGGGTTATGAATCTGTCCTTCCAGCATGTCCTATTTATTTCTGTGTTGAGGTTCAAATCTTGGATTTGGATTTTCTGAGGTGGAGCATGTCCATTAATTCCCTGAATAGAGCTGGAGTTTCTTCAGCCGGGCAGCATATGACATATGTTTGAGACCCTTGATCCTCTTGGTGAGGTACTTTTGGGGTCTTTCTAACTGCTGCAGGTGTTGGGTAAGGTACATCCCAAATGGGGCATTGTACTCAATTATGGGCCTGATAAGGGAAGAGTACAGGGGCACAATGACCTCTCTTGATCTAGATGTGAATCCTTTCATGATAAGGTGGGTAATATAGAAGGTCTTCCTAACCACCTTGGCAATGTGAGTGACAAATGAGAGGTTACTGTCAACTTGGGTGCCTAGGTCCCTGATTAGTTCTTCTGTAATTAATGGATTACCACCTATGTGGTAATTTGTGGGTACTTTGTTTTTCCCAAAGGGTATGACTATACATTTTTTGGCATTCAGTTTAAGGCCATGGCTCTGGCACCAGTTATCCGTTTCTATGAGGCCTTTCTGAAGGATGTTTGTGTCAGCTTGAGTATCAATTATGGTGCCCAGTTTGCAGTCATCTGTGAACTTTGTCAGCCACAATCCTCCTATGTTTGCTTGCAAACAAGAGGGGTCCCAGGACCGAGCCTTGTGGGACACCGCTTGTGACTGGCTTAGTGTCTGACATGGCTCCAGCAATTCTGACCTTGTGGGTTCTGTCCTTGAGCCAGTTTGCAACCCATCTTATGACATACGGGTTTACATTTAAGTTGGTGAGCTTGTCTATGATGCCCGAGTGGGGTATTGTGTCGAAGGCTTTTGCAAGATCAAGGTAGGCTGTGTGAACTGCCTTACCCTCATCAATGGCCTTAGTGACTGTTTCAAAAAAGTTGACCAGGTTCAAAAGGCAGGATCTGCCCTTGACAAAGCCGAATTGGGTAGGATCCAGTGTCTTTAGGTCCCCAATGTCTTTGTTTATGAGTTCCATAATGATTCTCTCCATAGCTTTGCAGACCAGGCTCATCAAGCTTATGGGAGGGTCGGTAGAAGCACCTCCTTTGTGGAGTGGGACCACTGCTGCTGTACGCCATTCTTTGGGTACATATCCTGTAGTAAGGCTAAGATTAAACAGCAGCCTTATGTGTGGGTTTAGTTCCTCTTGGAGTTCATGTAGCACACCATCTGGTCCCATTGATGCTGTGTTTTTAGCTTTGGAGAGGGCGGCTCTCACCTGGGCATCTGAGATGTCAGGGAGGCTACACTCTGCTGGAATAGATATTTCTCCTTTTGCACTGAACCTGTCTGCCAGTATGTTGGCAATGTCTGTGGGTTCAGTGTATTTTTTGTCATTTTGGACTAACTCTGAGTATATCTGGGAGTTTCCACCCAGGTTTCTAACATAACTAAAGAAGGCCTTGTGATTGTCTTTAGTGTCTTTTGCGATTTTTCTCTCAAAGTTGGCCTTGGATGGTTTTATGAGTGATTGTAGTTTTTTGCTAGTACTGATCAGAGATGCCTTCCCTTTTGGGGATTTTGGTCTGTCATGTAGTAGCTTCCTTCTCCTGTTGTAAAGCTTGTTAATGGCTGGTGTTCACCAGACAGGGGGGAATGGGTCTTGGTTTTATTTGGGATTGCATGATCCATGCATTCTTGAAGGTGTCCATAGAAAGTGTTTATAAAGGATTCAGCGGTGTGGGCTGTGGTTTCCACTGGCCCAGGGGCCTTGAAGGATACCACTTCAATCTTAAGAAGTGTGAAGTCAGCTTTTGAGAAATTCTTCACTGTGGTCCTTTGTGCTGGGATGTGGATTTCCAGTGAGATTAATTTATGGTCTTATCTCACTAATGAGGGGTATACTCCCAGTGTGGAGCATTGTGTCCCCATGTTTGTCATGATCAGGTCTAGTATATTATCTCCTCTTGTGGGAGTGGTGACTAGTTGTTCCATCGCATTTGAGTTTATGAATTCTAGGAACCTTTGGGCTAGGGTGTTGGGGCTTGAGTAATGCTCCCAGTCTATGTTTGGGTAGTTGAAGTTTCCCAATATGATGGTATTTGGAGAGACATTCATACTCTCCAGTGTCTTCAGGAAGGCTGAGTGGGGTTCCTGAGTTTGAGAGGGTGGTCTGTAGCATGCTACAAACTGTAGGGCAGTTTTATCTATGGTTTTTTGCACCTGGATGGTCTCCGATGCTTCGTGCGTTGCCACTAACCTGGAGGTGTGGGTATCTTTGATGAATATGGATACACCCCCTCCTTTTGTGATTTGGTCCATGTTTTGGGGCCGAAAAGCATGATATGATGTATGACCTGGTAGTGCTGGGGTGCTCTCAGGAGCCTTGAACCAGGTTTCAGTCACTGCACAGACATCGATGTTCTCCATACTGAGCAGGGCTTCAAGAGCATGCATCTTGAGGTTTAGAGCATGCATCTTGAGGTTTAGGTGAGGGTAGTATGCTACTCAAGGTCAGGGTCATACCAGCTTGGGCTACATGATCAGAGAGCTCCTTGATGTCTCTTTTCATGTAGTCCAGGGAGGTACATCTTAGATCATTCACACCAACATGTACAATGACAGCGTCATACTTGTACTTGTTCTGGAGTGACCTAAGTACCTGTGTTATGTGGCAGATCCTAGCACCCGACAGGCAGCTGACAGTAACCTTCTCCTTGTTCATCCTGGTGAGTGGAACATCTGTGTGCCTTACTATAGAGTCTCCTATTATTAGCGTGTTCGGTATGGTGTTTTGCCTTAGGGTCTGTTGTGAGGCACACTGCTGAGGTGAATTATGTGTTTTCTGGCTTATGTTTGGAGGTACAGATTGCTTGCTTGTCTGCTTTGGAGGGCACTGTTTCTTTTTCATATTGGTACCTATTGCCTCCGAATATGTTTTTGTGTATTTATGTGTATGTTTTGCCGGTGCTGGTTTTGTAGATCCATAAGAGACTGGTGGTGTGATGCTAGTGTGTCTCTTCTCCTCTTGACTGTCTGTTACAATCATGGGTTGAGAGCGCTTAGCCTCCAGTCTGGCTGTGTATTTGCATCTCTCACAAGTGTTTGTGTCTAGATGTAAGAGGAGAGGGTTGTCTGTATACATGAGGCAGTTGTGACATTGCCTCAGGATGCCCAATTCCACCAGATGAACTGGAGAGTACACCTGAAGCTGACCTCTGGACATGCTTGGAAAAGTGAGTTTCACTTGTCTTGCGAACAGTCGAGGGTCTTATGCTGTATTATAATAGTGCTGTCTAGGAGATTTGGAAAATAATAGTGTTGTCTAGGACATTTGGACAAGTGCTGATTTGGGTTATGTAAGTGCTGCAATAAGAGCAGTTGATCTGAAGCACTTGAGTTGAGGCTTGCCTAGTTCTAAGGGAAAATTTGCAGCGCAGACTTTGTGGAGCCAGGAATAGTATACTCCAGCTAACTGGCGCTGCCTGACACTGCTCTGTGCACATGACTACTGCCCACCTGTGTTACTAAGTCTCTTATCACACTTTCAGTGTTTAGTGTACTGTCACTTATGGGGTAATTCATGAGTACATATATTTTCCCAAAGGGGATAACTATACAGTTCTTGGCATTGAGCTTGAACCCATGGCTCTGGCAACAAGCATCTATTTCTGTAAGGCCCTTTTGTAGAATATCCACATCATTTAGAGATTCAGTAATGGCTCCCAGTTTGCAGTCATCTGCAAACTTTGTTGGTCAAAGTCCCTCAGTGAGGCGTGTACTTCAGAGAAGTAGATGCCAAACAAGAGCGGTCCTGGGATTGAACCCTGAGGTACTTGACTTGTCACTTGTCTGGAGCTGGATTTGGAGTCAGCTACTTTTACAGTGTGGGTTCTGTCAGTAAGCCAGTTGGCAACTCATCGAATGGCATATGGATTTATGCCCAGCTTAGTAACTTTTTCTATGATTCCAGAGTGGGTGATGGTGTCGAAGACCTTGGCGAGGTCCAGATAGGCTATGTGGGCTGCCTTACTCTCATCCACGGCTCTGGAGACTGATTTGAAGAAGTCAGTCAAGTTCAGGAGACAAGATCGGCCCTTCACAAACCCTAACTGGGTGGGGTCCAGTGTGTGAAGGTTGCCAATGTCTTTGTTTATAAGTTCCATGATAATACGTTCCATGGCCTTGCAGATCAGGCTCGTCAGACTGATGGGGCAGTAGTTCCCAGGATCCAAGGTGGATCCCCCCTTGTGGAGTGGGATAACTGTAGCTGTGTGCCACTCAGTGGGCACGAAACCTTGCATGACCCTTAAGGATGGCTACATCTACAACCAGGAGTGTAGTGGACTCTCCAAGTAGAGTAGAGGATGATGAATCTAGGAGTTGGTTTACTTATATATATTAGTTCTAAATGCTCTCATGAGCTTAATAGATTAATTAAAATAGCTCCTATTGGTTACATCTCTATTTTGATAACACAATGCTTATTCTTAGCTTGCAATATAACCCTTCCCTTTAACACTCTTTCAAACAAGAAGGGTGGGTGGATAGGCATAGGGTCAGGTTTGAAGGAGTTTGGTGCTACGGTATTAGGAGCTGATTTTGTTTTATCTCTAAATAATGTTTTCAGAGCCTTTAACAAAACAAATATTTCAAACCAAATGGTAATTCCTAGGATACAGCTTAATTTTTGGGGATGTGGATGATACATTCGTGGAACATGAGAGAATTACAACATAAAAATAAGAAAACATCGTTGATGCACCTAATTTTCAAATCAGAGGCAAATATATGTTTTGTACAAGAAACTCACATGTTTAAAGATGAATGGAAGGGAGACATGAACAGAAAATAGATAAAATCTATCACTGCAGCTGGGGACAGCTCCAACTCAAGGGGGGTGGCTACTATAATTAAGAAATCATTTCAGGAATCAATCATATGTAGCGCTGATGTAAACAGTAGATGGTGTTTTTTCACAGCCCCAAGCCCACTAAATGAAAAACCAATCCTGTTCCTCAATATTTATAGCCCATGTCTAAGACAACAAGATTTTATCCTTGAAATATATAATCTATTATGTAAGTTTCATGATCATTACTACATAATAGAGAGAAGTTGGAATAAAGTTATCGACCCAGGCGTCGACTGCTATAGCTGAACTTATGGCTGACCTATGCCTAATTGAACCTATCTCATTTAGTGACACCCTTGAAAAAAGTAATCTCTTTACATACTACTCTAAATGTCACAATACCTGGTCAAGGTTAGACTTCTTTTTCATTTCTGAGGCACTAATAGAAGGTGATGTTAAATATTCGTCTGAAACTAGGTATTTATCAGATCATTCAAAGATTACATTGAAACTAAATCTCCTTGACAAATCCATAAAATGGATTAACAGTGGTACCTGGTCTTTGAACAATAATCTGCTATTAAAATCAGAGGTGGTTCAAGATATACTGGACATATTAGCAGAAGTAAAAGAGGACCTAGAGACCTCCAGTATTCCATATGATATCCAATGGGCGGCACGTAAGACAAAACTGAGGGGATTACTAATACAGAAAGCTGCCTACTTTAAAAATGGCAAAAGAAAAAGAAAATAAGTTGGTAGCCGAACTTAAGGTGCTGGAAAAAAATTATCAACTGAACTAAAGTCCCGATATTGAAAAATCAATTATCACCATACAAAACAATTATTTGAACTGCACCAATATAACTATTCCTTACATGAGCTAAGGGCCATAGCTAAGTACTCTGAATGTGCGCAAATTCCATCTAAAGCATTAGCAAGAATAATTGAAAATAAACAGGAAGCTTCCAGGATATCCTTAATAATGTACCAGGATAAGATATACAAATCAGATGTACAAATAATAGAAATATTCCAACAAATATATTCAGGTATCTATGGAATGGATGCTCAACAAACCCAATGCAGAATTTGAAGGATTCTTTAAAAATTGAATTTTCCCCAAACTAAATGATAATCGAATTGAATTTCTCAATGCTCCACTCAAACAACAGGAAATAATTGATGTCACAGAAAAGTTAAAATTAGGCAAAGCCCCAGATCCGGATGGATATACACCAGAGTTTTACAAAACCTTCAACCAAAAGCTGTCTCCTGTTCTTTTAAATGTATCTGAATACATTAAACTGAATGGTATAACTGATCATTACCTGAATAATTCTAAAACTATTTTTATCCAAAAAAAAGAACCTCAATAAATCCAATCCCCATAATTATAGACAGATATCTATAATCAATGTTGATATCAAAATTCTATCCTTGATACTAGCTGAGAGAATTAAAAAAAAGTTATGCCCTATATAGTATTCACTGAACAATTGGGATTCATGGGCAATAGACATACATGGGATAATACCCTAACCTTAGACTCTATGATTCACCTCATGAGAAATTAAAGAAACCCAAGATATGCATTAGTTCTTCATGCTTGTAAAGTGTTTGACAGAGTCAACTGGAACTTCCAGCATTCCAAAATAATTCATTAAACTAATCAAAACCTTATATAACAAGTCATATACATACCTTTACATAAAAAAAACATTATCGACGCCTATTCAGCTATCCAGTGGAACAAGGCAGGGTTGTCCTCTTTCCCCCATCTGTTTAATTTATATATTGAGCCCTTCTTTCTTTACATCTCACAAGCTACTTCCCACTCTATCCCCAGATTCTTGAATACCAAAATAACTTTATCTGCCTTTGCAGATGATTTAAATGTCTATTTCAAGCACCCAAGTATAGATTTAAAGAAGTTAGTTAACTCAATTGATGAATTTTCAAGAGTCCTGAACTATAAATTCAACCAAAAAAAAAAATCACTTATTTTTCTTATCAATCCATTATACCATAAAGAATATCTGCTGTATGACTCTCCCTTCAAAGTCACCTATTCTTTCAAATATCTAGGGATACAGTATGAACATAATTACTCATCCATGTATCAAAATAACCTACTGAAAACATGGACAAATATCACACAAGACCTCCATAGGTGGCAACAGCTGAAGCTTTATGTACTATCTAAAGCAGCAATTATCAGGATAAATATCCTACCTAAACTGTTGCGTCATTTCAATGCCTCAGACTTGACCATTGTAAATAAATTCTTTTAGAAAGCCAACAGAGAACTAGCCAAATTTATATGGTTTTCTAAATCATCAAAACATTTAAAATACACTACTGTGCCCAGCTTCTGCAGTGGATCATTACTAAAACACAAACCTGTGGTCTGCCTGTGGAACCAACATCATCCGGTGCATCAATTAATGCTCTGGATACTGTCCTGTGAATCAGTTTTGCTTGGAATAAAGTTCAGCCAGAAATATACAGAAGTGTTTCAAGAAAGTTATATTTATCACAACCCAAGAGCAGAATGTTTTTACCCCATCAGACAGTCCATCTCCCATGGTAGAATTCAAAGGAGTAGATTTTCAAGGTTTTGTTGCAATGGATGATGAGGTTGGCAACCTGCAATGAACCTGACTCAAAAGCAATTTTCCAAATGATATTGACCAAAGTACAGACCAGCATAAAGTGCATGAAGCAGCTGATGAAGTGAAAGAAGAAAGAGGATGACACAGAAATTGCAGAGACTCCAGAAGAAGAGGATGTCAGGCATCTGATAATGCAATTGAAGTAATTCGCTGTGGAAAAGTGCCTATGTATGCTGAATAGTGTAGCCAGTGTTGAGAGTGCTTTCTCCACTTACCTTTGTAATTAGAATAAGAAACAGACCAAGACTGCAGTTTATTATAGACGTTTCAGTTTCCAATGACTGTGGTGGCCACACGCATATTTTTTTTTTTTTTTTTTTGCGAGAGAGAACTGTTCGGGAAGGTTTTTACGAGGAAGATGGTAAAGTAAGTCAGGTAGATTAGGAAGCAGACCCAGGCATTCAGGACAGACAAAAAAGATAGGAATGGTGATGAACACAAAATATTTGGGGACCCATTTATTGGGGATAGGTAGGGGACATTGGAGGCAGATCTTTGTCCAGCTTGAGCACAGTAAGAATCTATTCCTCACTGGCAGATCTGCCATCTCTGTGTCTTGTTATAGATCTCTGGGTCACTCATGGACATGAAATTGACTTTGCAATTTGATGCAGGGCCTTATCTACTCAAACAGTTTGAGCACCGAGACCTCAGATTAATATTTCAATATATAAGCAAATATAACACATGATATGTTAACTTTTGTCACATCCAGATGTGATGTGAAGTCATTAAGGTATCATAAAATATATCAGTCTCAGTGATATTATTAATAATATGAAAACAATTAGTTGAATAGGGCATATTGCAAATAGGCATTCCAAGTAAATACATCCTGTTACAAAAATGGAATGTTATTTAACATTACAGTAAATCATTTTTGCATATTATCCTGTATTAAAAGCTAACTGCTGCGGGAATTGAACCTATACACAGCTAAGCTGATTTGCCTAATACAATGATCAGGAACTATTGAAGCTGTTATTTATGTCTGACATAAATGTTAGGTATGCCTAGTAAAGCTCATGTGGACTGATGTCCTAAAATTTGGTAATATTAATTACATTACAGAATTACTATGACCTTGTTTGTATCTATACTTGATCCATACTTACCCCTCTCTGAAGTGAGTTAACATTTCCTGATGCACCTCTGTATTCTGTGATATCGTTTCAGCAGCTGTAGAGAACAGATAACAGTAGAGAAATAAGATGTTATGACTAAAGTGTATTATTTTGCCAGTCCATGGTATTGTATTGGCTGCAGGTGGGTGAGTCTACTTGCACATTTCAATGTTTTTTCCATTCTTGAATTCTACCTCCCATTGGCTCAGGAAGTCCTTTTTGTGCCTCTTCATGTCACTATAATGGTGATGATATTCTTCTTCATTGCATGGAATGCCAGTTGTACTGGAGACAGCTTTAATCAAGCCATTCCAAGCCTTAGCCTTCTACTGGGATCCAATATAGTCCCCAAGCAGAAGCAGAAACCTTCAGCTGTAGTGCTTTATGAGAAGTGTCAAAAAGATCCTGGACTCCTTTTCACACCATCTTTGGGCTCCAAATGGAACACTCCCCTCACTTTCACCTACAATGTCTTCTAAGAACACCCTAGAACTATGTCTCTTAATTGACACCCAATTCAGATTTTGCATGTACCAGTCTGTATTAATGGACAACTTTGTCTGCTACATTTGCTCAACTGAAAGCTCCAAAATTGTCTGGCAGAGAAACTAGGAATGATTCCCTTAGAACAGAGTGGAGGTGTGAAACTTGGCAGTGAGATTTCACCATGTGTGATGCTCACCATATTTACATGGTGCAAAATGGGTAGTGGAACATACAAAATAAAAACTTTGAGCAATACCTCCTGGAACTGAACTCATGACTAAAAAGAAGGCTAAAATTTTAACTGGGGTTTAATAACTGCCAATGCCACATGCGCTAACATATTTTATGTTGTAAGTTGAGGTGTAACAATTTTTACATGAGTGGGGATCTAATAAGGCATGCCTGTATATCTGTGACTTTCACTTGTGGTACTGGAGTTATAGAAGCCATTATTTTTATGTAAATACATTTCATATGTACTTAGTTGTGTGACCTGAGTAAAACATGTTGGGATAGGTGCCATGCATACTTTGCATGACATACTGTGCTATACACAATAATTATATATGTTGAAGAATACTTCTTTAAATAAATAGTGTGCAGTTTATACCAATATACATGTAATTTAAATTAACTGTCATCACTGGTATGCTTAACATACTTTGCACATATTATATTTAGCTTATGCAGCAATCATTACACATATTTGTGTTGCAAATGCAATATTTTTAATAGTCGTTTTTACTTCAAAGTCAGTTTCTAGTACAGTTCTGTGACAGTATGTATTCTGACCTCCTCCTCCAAGCGATTGGCAATCTGGATTCAAAACCTGCATCAGCTATGCATCTACAGCTTGAGACACAAAAAAGATAATCTGCAGGTGTGTTTTCTTCAATCATCAGTGTCCAGAGTACTTTACCTTTTCACACATGTCACACAATACTAATACTTGGCTGTGTAACTTAATTAAGGACACCGTGGCTTTTAAGTCTAATATATACACAGAAAAATAACCTGGTTAAATGACAAATGGTCTGGTTGTCCAGAAGGATTTCAGTGGATGATTGGTTTAAAGAGGAAATCCATTTTTGTGTATGTGAAATGTTTATTCAGAGCGACTACCCTGATAAAAAATTTAAAAAAATAATGATGATATATTTAAAGAGCAGGCAAGGAAGTTCAAACCCATTTTAGGTTACAGTGATTCACTACTGACTGGAAAAGGAAATGAAGGTGATGAAAGAAAAACAATTATCACAAGGCCGTAGTCCTACAATATATAGCGGGAGCTTTCAAGATTTAGGAAAATCGTACAAAGAAATTAGGCTATATTTATATGGACATGGGCATTACAAGAATAGTGGGAGATAAACCCACTTTTGTGTAGAAAATGCATAGTAACTTGAAAAATGAGTTTGAAAAACCTGACATAAAAAAAGAAAACAAATGATCAGTTTCCTAGGATCAAGTTCTAAGAAAACAGGAATGTGGAAGTGTGGGATGAGTGAGTTTTGTAAATATGTGTTGGGGAGGGATAAGTTGTTTTTAAGTACAAGCATCATTACCTGAAATTTAATTCTACAGCATACTATGGCACATCAGGAGTCGTATACGTTATTGTCTATAAAGACTGCTTAGGTTTTAAGACAGAAAGACAGAATGCCACCTAAAGAAGAGGATATATGAAAATATATATGATGTTAGTAAAAAGAGCAGCAACAATGCTTTATTTAAGTATTCATTATTATGTAGGGGAAAACATCAAGTACATATTTACAATGATGGGTAAGGTTTTGAAAGACCTTAGGGGGACAATGGTAAGACTTTCTTGAATATACAGAATTAATATAGCAATTAAGGCTAAATGTATTTTGTTTCTGCATTTTTAATGACATGTTTAACTATACATGTAATTTACATAGATAGAGTTGTGTATTCTAAATTAATGGAAATGTTTTAATATATCATGTGTTATTTTTGATGTTCATGATTTATTTCTTAATTATATAAGCTATGGATTGAGTTTATATTTTAGCTTTGATGAAGTTCCAGAAAAGAAGGAATGAAAGCACTTAGCCTGTGTGTCAGCTGAGTGACTATTTGTCTGTGGATTACAATAAATTATTTACTTACTTAGGCAACTTGATCCTGATGATTATTCCATGTTTATACACTGGTTGGTTTGGGTTTCAGTAGTTTTTCTAATGTACTTTATCTTTTTATTTTGGATTATTACTGCTGACATTTCTTCTTCTCCTGGCTTTTTCCCCTGTTAGGGGTCGCCACAGCAGATCACCTGTCTGCTCAGGATTGGCAGTGGAGTTTTACGGTGTCGAGTTGCCAGCCCGGCGCTCAACCTTCCACAAAAGGCACACACATGCATGCACTCATGCCTAGGGCCATGTCTTTGGGATGAAACAGGAGCACCCAGATAAAACCCACACAGAGAATATGCAGACTCTGCACAGAAAATTCCCCAGCCGAGGATCGAACCAGGGAACCTCTTGCTGTGAGGTGGCAATGCTAACAACTGCACCACCATAGCTGCTCATTACTGCTGACATTTCTATACATTTGAAACATGTTTTATCTTACAGATGTGCAATACTTGCATATGAGGATAATTAATTCTCCTTTTAACAGGTTCATCAGTCTTCTGGGGTTGATTATGTCTAATGTTCACAGAATACAACCATTACATGGGTATGCAAGGGTTGCTAATTTTTCATACATCGATCTTACTGTTTGTATGTGCTCAGTTTCTTAGGTTTTCAATTATGTATTGATTGTATGTGTATGCCATCCTCTGCCTCTTAGCTAGGGCCATAGCATATTGTGCACACCTATGTCTACCGGGATCATCCTGATAGTTCTTTCTCAGATTCCTTATCTGTGTCTGCTGGCCTTACCTGTTGTGCTGGGAAATGTGGTCTTTGGTCTTGCTGTCCTTGTTAAAGCTGTTTCCTGACAATCATATTGTGCAATATGGCACTGACTTGTGAGTATTTTTGTTGAGGTGGCTGGGTTGTACTGCATGGCACCACCAGAAGTATCTAGACATTGAAACGTTTATTTGAGCAAGCCAGATACATGCTCAATATTTTTTCTGGTTTGACAGTGTGTATCATTGTATCTTTGCTTAGTGCAGTTGTGTGAGTTTCTCATGGGTGTCATTAACAGAGGTTCCTGTGCATAACCTGCATTCCTCCCAGATGCTCTTGGGAAAACTCACCCCTAGCAAACCTTACTTAGAGGTCACAGGTATTCCATATGTAAGTCATGAAAACTACTTGACTTACCTGCACACACATTTTAGATGATTCCTTGGGTATTGCACACTACCTGACAGTTGAAAGAATGTCATCCTTTACTGTTGATAAACCTTTTTCCCTGTTCCCCAGGTCACGCTTTTATTTCAATGTGTGTGCAGTCTATGGCCACTAGAACCTCAAGAAAGTGTGTTTTGGCATGGTTGTGCCTCTCTTCTCTGGGTTATGCAGGAACCAGATATGATTCTTTACATATCATAGCACTGCATTTAGAAACTGATGTAAAATTCTGGAGGCTGAAACCTGTGGAGCCACTAACATGGCCCTGGGGTTCTCTGAAGAGTCTAAAATGGGAGTTATCAGAACCCAAGGCAACAGAGGCTCTCTACCAACTTCTGATAAGTGACTCAATAGATGGCACAAAAACCTCTATCAGTTTACAAGGCAAACACAGAAAGATAAAGAAGATAATCAGACACCTTTCATAAGGGGTGCCAGCAACAGCCTGCTCACTAGTCCAGTCCACAGGGCATCTAAGGCGGATGGAAGAAGTACTTTCAGCAGCTACTACTGGATGCAGAAAACCCCATAGAAGCTGTTCTGCCTCAAACACAGCAGTGAAAGAAGAGCAGAAGCCCACAATAGAAGAAGTAAGGGTACTTACGTATTATTGCAACCAGGTTCCAAAACAATAATACGTAAGTACCGTTACTTATACTTCTACAGTGTTGTGCCAAAACATTAATTAGTTAAACTTTCTGCATCTAGACTGTGCAGTACTGGGACACTCAAGCAATAATACATCATCTACAATTAATCTCTTATAGTGTAAACAGTCTGATCAAGATAAGACAAAATATTGTGCCATCTTGTGGTTGCCAAGAGAGTAAAAAAGGTAGAGCATCCACTATCTTTTTTATATTGTACTTGTGAAAATAACAGTACCATGATTAACTACTCTACATGATCACAAAAGTGATACACTTTTTTTCTTCTTCTAAAAAATTTTCAGATCCTTTTACTGTTTAGGTAAGTGAATGTTCAAAAATGAGCGTAGCTGTGGTCTTTTTTTAAGTTACTATTCTGGTGTATTTTTTTTTTACTCTGTGAAGCAGCCCACAAATACCTGAGAAGGTTTGTTAGAAAAATGAAAGAACAACTTAAAGTGGGCTATTCTGTACTCTAGTGTCTTACTCCTCTCTCAGGAAAATATACGGTAAAACAATCCGTGCTTACATATTATCGAGTGGATTGGAACCTGGTTGTGATAATACGTAAGTACCGAAGTAAGAATAGCACTAAAGAAAATGAAGTCAGGGAAAGCAGCAGAGTCAGATGAGGTCACAGCAGATATGATAAAGATGATCGGTGATGTAGGGGTGAAATGACTCCTGAGGGTACTCATAGCAGTATGGAGAGAAAGGAGTATCCCAGATGACTGGAGAATAAGCTTACTAGTGCCAGTGTTCAAGACCAAAGGAGACTTTTACAACTGTGGGCAGTACAGAGGTACCAAACTACTGTTACACTGCATGAAAGTTCTGTAGACAGTGACTGATAAACAAATTCACAGAGTAGTGCAAAGTAAGATGGAAAATGACCAGTTTGGATCCATATCAAGATTCAACTGACCTGACAATCACAGTGAGACAGATACTTGAAAAGAAGCTAGAAATAAAAAAAAAACAGTCCAACTGGGCATTCCTAGTCTTAGAGAAAGCCAATGACAAGGTCCAAGGAAAGCTGATTTGGGCAGACCTGTGGTGGTTCAAAGTCCCAGAAACACTGGTAGAATGAGTGCAAGCTTTGTAAAAGGACACAGTGATTCAAGTATAAACAGTGTTCGGTCTCACAGAGTGGGTTGATGAAGATGTTGATGATGATGGTCTCTGAAAAGTGACTGTTGCTAGTATAAACAAAGTTACACATACCTTGGTTTCCACTGAGATGAGTATGCTACAATTACCCTGGGGTCTCATGTGAGGGTGGCAGAGGTTTCATATTTCCTCTAAGGTATCCATAGTTACCTTGTATTGCTCTTCAATTTCTGTATCACAAAGTCTGTAAAAAGTCAAGCACGGTCTGATGCCTCATCTCCTTATAGAACCATCTCTGGCAGCAACAGCACCTTGTATTAAAGTCTGTGTGGCTGTATTTAAAGATTATTAGTATTGAGACCAAGATGGAGCATGGCTCATGTTTAATACTTTCCTCAACCACTCCACCATGTTAAATTGCTTCAATAGCATGTGTTTTACCTACTTATACCTTCATTTTCATATTCTGCCCCATACCCATGTTTTGAAGGCAGGTGTGCTGAGCAGAGTTGTTTTAATGAATACCAGTTTGTGTTTTCGAAGCTGTTTGATGCACATAAGCACTTAGTGTGATGTGTGTGTGTACATGAATCTGGGCCTTACAGTTTGCATAAAAATACCAATACAAAGAAAATAATCTTTGACAGGGTTTCATACAAGGAGCAGCAAATAAAATAAAAAGTATGAGGTGTTAGCAATTATGTTTGAGATATTTACATTGGGAATAATAGTGAGACAGGCAATAACTTTAGTCCTAAAATAAAAAGGGGGGTAGTGTTAAACTTATGTCTGACTCTTCTATATCAAGAATGAATAGTGAGATAGACATTGACCTTTAGTCCTGTAAATATTGGTCTAGTGAGATAGACATTGACCTTAGTCCTGTAAATATTGGTCTAGTGTTTTTAAAACATGACAGAAAAGTGCATTCTATTATTGATAGTTCTCAGGGTGGCTTAAGGTCATGGAGTAGAAAACTATTGTACCCCAGTGTCATAGTGAATACATGGCACAGACTATGAAGAGTTTCTAGAAAAGTAAGTAACAACAGTCATAGCAGAGGAATTTATGGGAAAGAGAATGAGGAAGACAGTGTCCTTCCTAACAATGCAACTGTCAGAGACAGACAGACAGACATTCTTCTATATAATAGCAAAAGAAATAAGACTAAATATTTTATTTAGTACAATTTAAAGATGCCAGCAAGAGAACCAATGACTACATGGGACAAGGCATATTCTGCACTGGAAGTAAAGCTTTCCATCAACTGTTTGTGAGGTTAAACAGAGAAAGATTCTGCAGTCTAACAGCCATCCATGTAGTTTTAAATTGGCATAATGCTCTGGTACAACAAGGCTAATAATTTTAAATTAGGAATTAAGGAAGCAATACAGGTTAAATCAGTCAGAAGCTGTGAAAAAGCACAGGGACTTACAAAAATATCTAGTAAACATACAAATGTCTATTTTCTACAGTACATTTTGTTTTGGAAAAAAAAGATTGATAACACACACTCCAACATCAACTAATGAATAGTTGTATGATGAACTGAGTTAAGATAACCATCTCTCTCTATCTTTAAATATAATGCTATGGGATTCAGAAAGAACCCCTTAAATATAATAAACTGCAATGACCAAAAGTTGTAGTTTATGCTATCATATAAAAATCAGTTTACAGCCAAGTTTAGCTTAAATGAAAATGACCTCATGATCAGCTAATAATCATGCATCTGAATAGGATATAAGCAACATCAGTGCTAAACAGCACTTTTTAGTGGCCTATACATCATTTTGCCAGAGGTACAATCACCACCAATTGATTCTTCCACATGCTGGCAGGCATTTACAAACACACACACACAGACACACACACATACACACACACACACACACACACACACACACACACACACACACACACATAGAGTCATCACCTCTGCAGATTTGCACACACACACTTTCACACTTATTTTCAACCATGACTACATCTCCACTTCAGAGCACCTAGTCTTACTTGTAATATGGCCTCCTCAATGACTATAATGGGGGAATGAAACATTTTACATGTATTAATTAACACAGTTGGCCATGCTAATGTATAGAGCTGAATCATTCACTGACTTGCTTGGCTGTGTAACTCTTCCTGCAGGCATTTCTGGAGGAGAGCACATGGCTAATTAACATTTATCACTCCTTTAGAATACCTCATTGGCATTAAGCATGATTGTGGAGATGCCTCAGAGTGGTGATACTACTGACCATGTTGAATCACCATGGTAGGCCTGTCCCTGAATCAGAAAGTGTATCCACAAGTGGTTGGCCACTCATGATAGGGCTTGCCACTCACACTAGCCCTTTCTAAATTCTAGGGATGATTTATTATTCTAATCAAGACAGAAACAAAACACTGAATGACAAAGACTTCTGAAGAAGCCAAATTACAGCTAGTACAGTGTATGTTTAAAGCATATCTACATACCTGTCAGTGATCTCTAAAAATAAATTCATTGCTCTTTTAGTTCCTACCTGAGTCACAGTTATTAAGGCAGAAGTTGAACATTAAGAATTTTATGACATCTGCTGTCAGATTCCACATTGCAAACATATAGGTGAGGCACTGCACATGAACTACCTCTCATTATGTTCAAAAACTAATTCTGTCTATATTATAAGATTAAGCATGGAAATGTATTCCAAGAGCAAGTGTTTAGTATAATACATAAATTCATAACTCAGCAGCCAGACTAAAAGGCTAAGCCTGTAATTAGTGTTTTGACGATCATAGCCCCTATTTCCCAGCATGTTGCACTTCTATACTTCCAGTATAAGAATTTTGAAGAACAATAAACACATCTAAAACAGATAGAATTATACAATATCATATATATTTTTTTATATTTTATTTATTTATTTGACATTTGTTTACTGGGATAGTCCGACTGGGTCACATAGCTCATTTTCAGTGGAGGCACAGGAAGAAAAGCTTCATATAAAAACTTATTTACACATATAATACATTATGTGTATGTTGTGTCTTTCTGCTTTTCCCGGTTAGGGGTCGCCACAGCGGAACTCCGGTCTGCTAATGATTGGCAGTAGATTTTTACGTGCGGAGTTGCCAGCCCTGACGCATAACCTTCAACAAAGTTACGCCCATTCACGCATGTCTCCACACAGAAGATGCTCTAGCTGAGAATCGAACAGGACAACGTCTTACTGTGAGGCGACAACGCTACCGCAGCACCACCACCGCAGTACAGTATATAATATATAATACACACACACACACACACACACACACACACACACACACACACACACACACACACACACACACACACACACACACACACACACACACACACATATATATATATATGTGTGTGTGTGTCTGTGTGTGTGTGTGTGTGTGTGTGGTTTTCCTGTCTTTTGTTGAATGTCTTATTCACTGAATTGGTTACTGGTGGGTTGATTTGGCTGATTCACATTTCATAGAGAAATAAATTTTATAGGACTGGAGTTAGAGCAATTAGTGCACAGTGGGGTTCAGTGAGTTTTTCTTTTCCTTCCCCATTGTTGAAGATCTTGTGAATGACATATATATGTATGTATTTGTAGATTTTTTATATCTATATCTATATCTTCACATATATATGTATGTATATGTCTGTGGACGCATGTGAGTGTATATACGAGTGTGGGTGTGTGCATGCATGTGCATGTGTGTGTGTGAGTGTGTGTGTGTGTGTGTGTGTGTGTGTGTGTGTGTGTGTGTGTGTGTGTGTGTGTGTGTGTGTGTGTGTAGAGGTTGGGGTGACCCGTCACATGATGACTGTAGTCAAGCTTGCACCTGTGCAAAAAAAGCTATTTTTGAATACTTTTTGTAAAGCTGATTTTCTGTGTAGTACACTGCTCAACATCTGTAGTGTAGATGGGTGATGTTTTTATATTGACACAGGAAGTTTTTTTTTTTTTTTTTTTCAAAATCTGTAAGTGCATTCATTACAGTTGCTCTTTCTATAGCTCTCTCTCTCTGTCTCAAACACACACACACACACACACACACACACACACACACACACACACACACACACACACACACACACACACACACACAGATGCCAGATGCACAGAAATGCACACCACACAAATCTGGGTGTTCTATCCAAACTTTTAAATTTCATTTGGGTTTTACCAGGTGACTCCTTCTCATTTTTGACCCTTTCCTGTGTTTTCATGTGTTAATTCATCTGGTGGAATTACTGTGGAACACTGCATTTCTATATCTGTACTCTTATTATTAATAATATGCCTGCATTTATCACTGAACTTTTCAAAAAGCCCAAGTTTAAAACTAGATTATTTTCATAAGAATTTTTTTTCAGTATCATTTAATGCAGTTGTTTCAGATAAAAGTATAATTTGATTTCCAAGGTACTTAACAGTGGTAATGTTTACTTTCTTTCATGTAAAAATCTTAAGTTGTAGTTAAAACACATGGGCAGTTTTGTCTTTATCATTGTAACCCACAGTACTTTAATGTAACCAGGCCCATGACAGAGGAAACATGCAAACAGACATTGAAATCCATTGTACTTTAATGGGACCCAGCCCATTACAGAAGAAACATAAAAATAGTTATTTTATATTTGTTTTATTTTAAATGAAAAACATTCCCATACTATTTATAACATCCTCATGCCAGAATCATGACAGTCTCGCTGAACAGCATACTTTATTAACACTTAATTTCCTAAGAATATTGTCAGTTCAGGTGATGAGTTCCAGTCAGCAAAACAAGCAAGTGAAAAAAGTTGATCTGATGTATTCATTGTACTTACAAAAAGACCCATATGTTAAAATACACTAAAATGACATTTAACATAATACTTATGACTTTACCGTACTATTAAGTTACTTTTCAGAACTCATAACAAGTGACAGTTAAATAAGAAGAAAATTGGACTAAATGTCAAAATAGAAATACTTTGCATTCACTTGCAAGGTTGTAAATTTGTCAGCATTATTACCATTGAAATGCACTTAAATATTTAGTCATTTGAAAGTTCACTGAGTTAACTGCATTTTAATGTTTTCTGTCTTGGGATCATAATTATTACTTATCAGAGTTTCATAATTACTTTTCAGAGTTAAGACATTTTACACTGAAACCTTTGTATAATCTGTACATGACTAGAAGACCATCACAAAGGAGTGAATGTATGAAGCGGATTCCCACTAACCCTTCCTACTATATAGCAAAACCACAACCAAGGGAATGGGCTTGGCAGAAATCAATGGGGAAAGAAGACCCTGTTGAGCTTGACTCTAGTCTGGCACTGTGAAGAGACATGAGAACTGTAGAATAAGTGGGAGGCCTCAGCCACTGATGAAATACCACTACTCTTATTGTTTTTTCACTTACCCAGTGAGGCGGGGGGGGGGTGAGCCCCACCAGGACTCTCACTTCCGGCTCCAAGCTCTCAGGTGGCCAGGCATGACTCGCTCCAGGGACAGTGTCAGGTGGGGAGTTTGACTGGGGAGGTACACCTGTCAAAGAGTGATGCAGGTGTCCTAAGGCGAGTTCAGGGAGGACAGAAACCTCCCATGGAGCAGGAGGGCAAAAGCTCACTTGATCTTGATTTTCAGTATGAATACAGACTGTGAAAACGAGGCCTCATGATCCTTCTGGCTTTTTGGGTTTTAAGCAGGAGGTGTCAGAAAAGTTACCACAGGGATAACTGGCTTGTGGCAACCACATGTTCATAGTGACATCACTTTATGATTCTTCGATGACGGCTCTTCCTATCATTGTGAAGCAGAATTCACAAAGCATTGGAAAGTTCACCCACTAATAGGGAACATGAGCTGGGATTAGACCATCAAGGGACAGGTTAGTTTTACCCTACTGATGATGTGTAGTTGCAATAGTAATCCTGCTCAGTATGAGAGGAACCGCAGTTTCAGAATTTGGTGTATGTGCTTGGCTGAGGAGCTAATGGTGCGAAGCTACTATGTGTGGGATTATGACTGAATACCTCTTAGTCAGAGTCCTACTTAAACATAATGATACCGCAGTGCTGTGGATCTCCGGATGGCCAGGGATAGCTGGCTGCATGGTCTGTGAGGTGTACCACTCATCACTGGGTCAGAGTGCTAATGGAAGGGGGCTGCCTTTCTTCAGCAGTGCACCGCACGTTCATGGGGAACTGGGTGCTAAATCATTCATAGACAACCTGATTCTGGGTGATGACTGATGGGGTTATGAATGTGTAGAGTAAAAATAAAAATAGAGTACAATATAGGTCACAAGACTGCTTCTGCTTTTAAACCAGATTCTTAGGGAACTTTTTCAGAGAGAGAGAGAGAAAGACAGAGAGAGAGAGATTATGAAAAACATAATGAAAAGGGGCAGCAGAGCCCCTAGGCAGCCGGAAGGAATCCTCTTATTGCTGTAGGCAGAGGTATATAACAAAAAGAGTAAAATCAAGCAGCAGGATACTGTGACATCAGACCAAGATGTTAAAGTACATAAAATGAGTTAGGGAGATTACCATTCTCAGAAGCAAACGTGTTCTTTGCAGACCACCTCAAGGCCCCTTGCTTGTGTTATAAATAGAACCTGCTAGAGTGACATGTATACATCCTAGAGACTACCCTGTGTCTGGAACAGACTCCCTATCCAAGTTAAGTGTAACCTGGACAATTGGATAGGCAACTGGAAATTCATCCTTGGTTTGGTACCTATGTCTCTAATGGACACAGGCAGCGTGTAAATGGTTCATCTCCCAAGCTCCTACTTACACCTATGAAGACTACAAGAACTTGTCAGAGATTTAGGATGCATGGCTAGGCTTAAAAAGGCCCTTGTGGTCATTAGTCTAGTAAATACCTATGAATGTATAAATAAAGCAATATGGAAATAGGCATAAATGAAATGTAAAGGCATATGTCAGAGTATGTGCAAGATTCATAACTCTTTAACTTGTATAGTACACTGCTCACTGCCATATGTGCTCCCTCTGACAAGCAGTGGGAAAATGACAGGGTTCAAAGAGCTGGGAGGACAAACCCTAGGAAAGTCTAGCTCCCAAAGGCCCTGACAACAGATGTGCAAATTCCATTCTAATGTGGCTAAAGACTAGCTTGTGAACAATGCTTGCCTGCAACATGGAGGCTGAAATACATTAATTTCAGCCTGAACCTATCAGGACAATCAGTGTGGTGCACAAAGAATTGAAGAGAATAGTGGTGACTGTGCGGGCACTATACATGGCAGTGTTTGCAATGGTAATTTGAGAACATGGGAAGAAGGTGTATTCCCAGCAGGAGGCCCAGCTGTATATGCAGGGAGTGAGGAGTCAATGAGGCAGACGTTTCCAATATAACTCATCAGCTGCCACGCTGTGATGAGCACCTGATGGTCCATGAATAAGAGGCAAAGATGAGAAGAAGGAGAAAGAAATCCTAGGCTGTGAGTGATGAACAGCCCAAAAAAAACGAAATAAGGGAAAGAAGCAGAAGGCTCTGGATGAGGTGGCTAAAAAGCTCCCTCCAGAAAGTGAGACACTAAAGAAAAACAGTAAGCAGCAGGAAACTGTTTTACATGTGAGTGGCACAGTTAGGGAAGATGTGCTGAAAGACTACTGCTGAAGAGACAGAGTTGGAGACAGTGAGAAAAGTACATGCCTAGGAGATGTGTAGATGCGCTCTTCTAAAACAACTAAATAGAGTATAATGGTGGACTCCTCAATAGTCCTTCATAGTAGATCCAGAAGGATTAAATGCAAGGGAATGGAGATATGACTGAGACAATGCAGATCTTAGTGATCATGTGGGTCTGGCTGAATAAAAACAGTGAGAACAATGATAATATAACTGTTATTTGACTGGACATAAAACTGTGGAGAAGGGAAAGACAAGCTCATGCTTGCCTTGCTTTGTTGGTACAGAAAGGAAGAAGGAAGAGGTTTATTGTGGTCACTTAAGTTAAATTATTTCACTTAAAGGATGCTTGGTGCTATGATTCTATCTTGTAAGTGCTTTTTGTTTTGTTTTGTTGATAATGGTGGCTGAGCTGGCAGTAAGTTATTGTTGGGGTATGTAGACTGCTCCATTCTTGTTCTGAACTGCACAATAGCTACAAGTTGATTATATTAAAGTGCTGACTGGTGATTCGGTAATGCACATTGTAGAAAATGAATCCATGTGATGTGATTTACAAAAGTGTGAACTAGGATAAATAGAGAAGGCTATAGAAAAGAAAAGAAAAGATGAGGCGATGCTGGGAGATTGAGTTCTCTGGGACAAAGTGGGCAGGAATTTTAGAAAAAGCTAAGCTGAAAATGATAGCCATGATTTGGAACTGTTAAATGCAATGGTTACATAGGTGTATTGAACCTTGATGCATATACTGAAGAACTGGAATTTAGTGACAGGAAGGTGACTGCAATGCGGAGAAGGGGATATGCATTGTTTATTAGGATCAGGCATGATTGGGATAAATATGAAATGGAGCTGAAAAATGTTTTATGGAAAAGTGGTATCCGATTGGATTTTTGTGCTCTGAGTGGTAGAGGACAGATCTTGTTGCTTGGAGATCAGATTAGAAGTCTTATCCCTAAAGGATGGAAATGAGAGGCAGTTTGGCAGGATGGTGCAGTGAAAATAACACGTTAAGAATGTATAGAAAGAAGTGTGTTGCAGACACAGATCAACAGAAGGAGTAAATATATGGTTAGGAGAGGTAGGATGTTAGATGAAGGTACCCAAGAGAGGAGGGAGAGTTGGAAGTGAATGTATGAACATCTATCAAGTGAAAAACAAGGGAGGGTAGAATTGTGAGGAAATGGTAGAGGGAATAGGACTGATAACAATGTGGTATGAGGAATTAATTAAAGAGTATCATTATGTAAAATGCATATGAGAGGGAGATAATTACTGTGTGTGTGTGTGTGTGTGTGTGTGTGTGTGTGTGTGTGTGTGTGTGTGTGTGTGTGTGTGTGTGTGTGTGCGTGAGTGTGTGTGTGTGTGTGTGTGTGTGTGTGTGTGTGTGTGTGTGTGTGTGTATGTATGTGTGTGACCTGATTGTTCTTCACAGCAATGAATCTATTAGTTATTTACGTTTAGAAAACAAAAGTGCAACTGAAAGCTTTGTATTAACATTGAATGTAGACGTCTGTCAAAGAATGACCGGAAAATTGTCACAAATCAAATGTATTGTGTGACTTTCTAAAATAAGTCTAATGGGTTATATGAATACACAGCCTTGCAACTGGCTAAGTTCAACATCTAAAGGGGAAGTTCCACTGTCTAGATTCTTTGATGAACTGGAATTAATTGAAAATTATAGGGTAAAAAATGTACAGGACTCTGCATGCAAATGTTGGGTGTTTCAGTCCCCTCTTCATCACATTTGATAAGTTTTTTTGAACTGGCAACTTGAACTTCTAGCCTAACATTAGCAGCCTTTGCAGATCTTAGCAGAACATATGCCTCTGTAATACCAGCAGCTCAGTGTTCAGTTTTAAAGACCTAGCAGCACCTTGAATAATGGCATAATAAAACTGCTTATAACATAATAGCATTTATAAAAACATGTACTAAGCCTTATATATCTAATGTCATAGCAGAACACTAAATGTTGCTATTCATAGGCAATGTTAATATTTATAGTCTAATTTATTTGAAGTGCATTTAATGGTGCTGTAATTAGATTCATAGGAATTTCAAGACAAACAACTCTTGTGACGTTTTATGCCTTGGCAGCAGAAAACCTTAGGCCTCATATAATTTTTAGGACAGCGAGGCCAGTAAAGCCCAGGGTGAATGTTTGGATAACTATCCAGTCACGTAAGTCACAAGTGAAGAATGCTATTCTGTTTCAGAAGTAGGAGTGATCCTGCAAGATGAATATTATTCTTTCCATAACATTTTTGTTTATCTGCCATGAAGATTTAGGTCCCTGGTTCTGGTATTTATGGAACCACTAGACTTGTGGAGATACACATGACCCAAGTAAGCTGAGATCTCTAATGGTATGGAAGGTGTAGATCTCATTTTAACAGCATATACAATATTGAACAAAGAGACAGTGCTTCCAATCTCTCTCCTGGTTCCTTGGTGTATTTAAGCTCATGCTCCCAACAGGAATCTCCAAGGTCTTTCTATATGTTTGATACATCTAGTAAAGTATAGCCTGAAGTAAGCTTTGTACTCAGAGCTTGAAATAATCACTGCTAACTATAAAGGAACTTTGATGCCTTTAGATATGGATGGTATTTCCTTGGCAATTAGCTGTGTAGAACAGAAGGATTTGCTGAGTACTCTATTGTCAATGACAATCAAAAGAATTATCAACTCATGATCCAAGATCCCTAAAAACACTTCCATTTTGGAATGGGATATTGTCTATGCTGTGTGCTGAAGAGAAGGGTTGTCTACCAAAAGTGACAACATTGCTCTTTGTTTCATCTTATTTGAGCCCATTTTTAGTGCACCAGTTATCTACATGTACAAGTTCTTGGTGAGGGATCCAGATGTCAAAGAGAGAATTATCTGCAAATTTAGTTAGCCAGAAGTCTTGATTTCTGATGTGGTGATTAGAAAAGTAAACACTGAAAAGAAGGAGTTCCAGCAATGAGCCCTGGAGGATACCACTGGTTACCTATATACTTTTGAATGAGGCATCTGCCACTTATACAGTGCAGCCTCTATCTTTTAGTCAGTTCACCATGCATCATACCACAACAGCCTGGCCTCTGTCTTTTAGCCAGTTCACCATGCATCATACCACATAGAGATCTATTATGAAAGTGTTAAGCTTGCTTATAATGTCAGTAAGCAGTATCAAACTCCTTGGTCACACCATGTGAACATTATAACCACTATTGACAGCCTGTGTAACCCTCTTGAAAAATGATGCAGAAGGCAGGCAAAACTAAAAAGCATTTGAACCAGTTGTGATTACTTTGCTAATAATTTAACAGTTCACAAGATTATTCAAAAAAGTGTCATGCTGTTCGAGTAGATCTGAAAAAAACAAATGGTGTCAAATAAGCATGAAACTACATTCTGCTCACATATGAGACATTCACGGGATAACTTTTTCACTGTTGTGAGTCTGAGCAGACATTATGCAACAACATAAACTGTTTATGAATGAAATTGGATGATGGTAAGTATTTATAAGCACTTTCAGATCAAACACCGGGGAGGGAAATGATAGGAGGGAGCCTGAAAGTAAGGAAGAAGGGACTATGGAAGGTATCAGAGGAAGAGAACAAATACACAATGAAGGCAGAGACAGAGAGGGGAAGTGCAGACTCAAAAGGAATGGAGGGAGAGCAACTGGTGATGGGGAAGATTGAACTACAAACAGGGTATGGGGCGTGAGGCATAAGGAAAGAGAAAAGCATGATGGATATAGGGTGGTGCATGTAGGGCCTTTCAAACCAGTCCACAGAGGAGTCCACACATGTCAGCCTCATATGAAGCTTATTTTCTGGACAAGCTCTGATTTTGGTGACCAGATAAATAGGGCAGGCTATCCTGTTCACTCTTTTAGCCACATAGAGAGATGCTCCAGGTTGCCAGTGCAAGTGTTGAGCTCTTGGCCCTTCTTTGCAGGAAACAGCCACCACACCTGTTGCCTAATGACTCATGGGAGACACCTCCACTACACTAAAATCAAGACAAAATCCCCACACTAGCCATAAACTACTAAAGCCAAAAGAACACTTAAATAAAAAAATGTTTATTATAATCAAGAAAACTAAGTATTCCCATTACATGCAGAAGTCTCAAGTTACCAGTATAGTTAACCATAGCCTTAAGTGAGACTTGCTTTGTATTCATACTATATACAGAAGGGTACCATCTTAATAAACCTCTTCAGGGATCACATATTTTCATTCAGGAGTGCTACACTAAAGAGGTCCCCATTAGCCAGTATCTTGGAAGCAAGAGCATTTGGCATAGTTGTAGAAATTCTCTTTCAGGGTTTCCTTAAAAATTTCTAGTGTATTATTAAGTTTGCATCATTTGTAAGATTATTCCAGAGAGCCTAATCTGCTCTGGAATAGGCTTTTGACCTATGGTTTCTTTGAATCTAGGCCTGGAAACTATGAGTCTGTCATTTTGACTGCTTCTTAGTGAATAGTTTTGATCTGTTGGTGGGAGTTTTCGCCTGAGGGGTGCACAATAACCTAGCAACAGGATTTTGAAAATCAGTGTGCCTAGTAGAAGTGTAACCTTGTTAAATATAGTGAGCCAGTGCAATTTGTCCTGTACTTCAGAGTAGTGTGTGTTTTAGCTTTCAAAGAGAGCAAGCTTACAGATTTTTAATTCTGCAGTCTGTAGTTTGTGACAATAGTAGGCTGTGTGAATGGATAGTAGTTGTAGGACACATTCTAGTTTTGGTATTAGGACATTTTAGTTATCACTTTATGTGAGGCAGGAATGAGAAGGTCAGAGATACACTGTTTCAGGTGGTGGTAAACATTGGAGGTAATATTGTCAGTGTGGTTTGTGAAGTTAAGGATAGGATTAAGGGTAAGTCCAAGGTAATTTTGTGTCCTAACATTGGAATGCTATTTCCTAACACCAAGAATGCTATTTCCATTGAGATCAGTAAATAGTAGATTTTATAAAGAAAATATCTTATTTGCACTTGAGAATAGCATTACATTTGTTTTAGCAGGGCTTATTAACAGTCTGTTTGATTCAAACCATTTATAAGGTGCTTTGAAATTACGTTGTGTATTAGTTTGGAGTGTAAGATTTTTCTGGATTCTAACTTTAGTATGTCATTTGCATACATGATGACATTCCATTGTTGGAGGTACAGTGTAAGGTCATTTATCACTAAAGAGAACAGTAGAGGGTCTAGAACTGATCCTTCTGGGATACTAAGGATAAGTACGACAGGATCAGAGAAGTGACATTTTGGAAGGTTCTTTCTAAAAGATAATTTTGGAACCATTTTATAGCATTATAACCAAAGCTGTTTTTTTTTTTTTTAATTTGTTTAGGTATCAGCTGTGGTTCACTTTCTCAAATGCTTTGGTTAAATCAATAAAGACACCAGCAGAAATACGTCCTTCATTTATTCTACTGTATCTTTTGTCAGTGGCAGTTAGAAGTGCAATCATGGTGCCAAAGGAGTTTCTTAAACCCACTTTAGTGATGACTGAGTTGACCGTATGTTTGAAAAGTCATTTATATGTAACTTTTTTTCAAAGTTTTTGTTAGAGGGCATAGCCTAAGATAAATCAGTAATCTTTTAGGTGTGATGCAGTAGCACCCTTTTGTGGTGCTATAATGATAACGTGCTGAAATGTGGCAGGAACTATACTTGTAATTAGAAATAGATTACACATTAATGTAAGAGGATTTTTAATGTTTTTGCTCAACGAAACTTTGGATGAAGTTTGTTAAGGGTGTAGCCTGAATACTTTTGTTAACAAGGATTTGGTTTCTTTTGTGGATATAAAAGAGATATGAAATGTGATGGTATACTCTACTAGTGGATACAATTCTGTGTGAGTTTGGGATGTAAAATTGGGAATACATGGGGGAGAAGGAATTAGTAATCTGGCCATTTATAGGAAGTTCTTATAGCTGTTAGCAATAATAGTTTGGTTGTTTAGAATTTTCTTACATGTCATTGAAGAGAAGTTTGTAATATCATACGATAGTTGTTTTATTACCTTCTGGAAAAGGTTTGGCTTAAAGGACAGATAATTTTGTTTATGCCTTAAGAGGAGGGTGTTGGTACTATTTGTGGCAATCCTTCTTTATTTTCTAAGCACAAGGAATTTATGTATGATTTGGTTTGTTTCTTTCTGTTTCCAAGCTTTCTTAGTTTCATTTTATGTTTTATGTCAGAGGATAGACAGGGATTAGCATGTGTTCTCTGCCTTCTCCTAGTGAGGAGAACAGGGTGTCCTGTATGTGGGAAAGTATACTAATAAAGAAGGAAAGTGCGTTGTTTGGGTCTTGTAAGGTGCATTTATAGCACCAGCCAGCTTTTTAAAGTGATAAATGACTATCCAGTTGCTGAATTTTATCTTGGGGGAAGGGTCTTCCTATTATTATTAGTGGGGGGTTCTTTTCCAGTTTGAATGACCGTGTAGAAATTAATGGACAATTGTCTCTAATGGAGCTAGATTTAATGTTGACATTAGTGCACTGAAGTTTTATAGTTCTAAGTTTATTCACAAGTAATTTCTATAAGTAATATTTCCAGATGTTTGCATCTTAATTATGAACTACATCTGAAGGCATTGATCACTGAGTAATCAGAGAACTCATTCAAGTCATGCACAGCAGTTTAGGATTAGAAAATGTCTATGCAGATAGGCTATATGGAAGATATGTGTTTATTTATGGGCTTATGTTTGCTTACCAGACTAGAGCACTGACAGGAATTACTTTTTGTATGCTCAGCCTAGGGAGCAGAGTACAAAATAAACAGACATAGTAAAGTAACAGGGAGACATTACATAGTACATATAGCTACATAATAGACATATTTAAGCAGCAACAAGAAAATGTGTGAAATATAAATACTCCCCCGGATTTACTAAACTTCCATGCAGGACTAATCTAGTCCTGCACGGAAGTGGCAGTTTAAGAGGAGGATGGCCGTGCGCCATGCATATTAATGGAAGCGTGCTGCCTGAGCTCCAAATCCTACATGGAGCCTGGGCGAGTGCAGGGGGCATGTCTGAGAGTAGAGCTCTCAGAATAAACACACCCCTGCAAAGTAGAACAGAAGAAAGTGTAAATAAATGAGCGAGACCGCTCATAGGTGTCTGCATATCCCCACCAACAGTCCCCATGTGTTCAACAGAACAGTACATTTAAATAAAACAAAGAGACCCTTTTATTTTATTTTTTTAAAACCCCGAGTACAGCTAACCATAGGTGCACGGGTGTGCCTATCGCTTAGCTATGGTTAAAGCAGCTGAAAATGCTGAAGAGGATAACAAGGAATATATATACAAATGAAGCAGCACAGCAATAGTGTAGTGGTTAGAGCACCCACCTAAGAAACAGGCTTTCCCGGTTCAAGTCCCACTATAGCACATATCATTTTCCATGTGAAATCTGTATATGAACATATTTTTACATCTTTTTGCTGTATAACCTACATAATAACATTTATATGCGAATTGGAGTACTGCATTAAATGCACATGTGAAGTGTCAGTGTCATAGTAAATAAGGCACTAGTAAGCAGGTTTAAGCACAAATAAGCAGTAGTAAGTGTGTTTAAGTGCATTTGTGCAGGGGTAAGCATTGCTTACACAGATTAAGCAAAGTAGAAGCTAACTGAGTCTAAGAAACTGCAACCAGAGGTTAGCAGTGCTTACCGTCGCGAAACCCGAGCAAACCCGTTTACAACTGCTTTAAAGTGCCTTAATAACTCTGTATCCAATGGCCCATGTTCTGCCCAGCAACAAAATAAACTGTCTCTGCAAGTCTCAAACTCAGGAACCTGCACACTACAGTCACAGTAGTTAACCACTAAGCCATCATAGCAATAAATATGAATATGAATGAGGTATCAGCAAACTAATCCTCACCACAGGAAAATCAAACTAAACATGTTAACTGGATCTATGTACAGTGTGATGTTGTATAACCTGCCACAGAACATAAATATGTGAACTGGAGTACTGCAGTAAGCATAGATTTGAGGTGTTATTGTAATAAAGTGTAGAAGTCCCCAGGTCCCCATACAGTGTATGCACACATGAATCACGGATACCAGACACCTATATAACCTGTAATGAAGAATAAATCATTGCCAAATGGCAAATATAGTGCTAATTAACTATTAAGCAATGCTAACCACAGCACAGCTCAAGTTAGTAAGTATAAACAATGTGTAGGGGAGCCAATTCAATCTGCCTAGTGGTATACTTCTTCAAGCAGTGCCAACCTTATGTAAGCAGGTCTGCCCATTGCTTAGCCTTTTCAAAACTGGCCAATCATGGGGAAGTGCAGGAAAATGGCCGTATTTAAACCCCACAGGTGGAAATACTTCCCATAACTGGTTGTAGCTTCCTACTGCTTGCAGAATGGCTGGTGTGGGTGAAGGCACTTGATTTAGAGCGCAGAGCTGGGGCATCCGGGAGTCAAAAATCATGGTATGGCTCCTGGTAAAAAAACATGATCAGAGACTTCTGCAGGGCCAGTACCAGGGCTTGCAGTATAAAACGGAGGCCTGGGACAGTCTCACCTATGACCTCACCAGTGCCACAGGTATCCCCTGGACTGGTGAGCAGGTCAGGCACCACCATGCTGACATGAAGCAGTGGAGGGGAGATGTACTGGAACAGTAGATCCAGGAGTCTCGACAGATGCCCAATGCCCCAGTACTAAGTGCTCATTCTACTAAGTAGTAAATAATTGCCTAGCTTGTGTATACTATGGATAGGTATGGCTAAATATCACTGCATTTCTCTGACAGCTGCAGATGAGCGGGCTGCGAACCAGCAAGCCCATGATGGTAGGCTGCAAAGGCTGCATCGTGAGGCAGGTTAGTAATCAGTCTGCATGTACTGTCATAACAAATAAACATAAGAGCCTTAGAAATTGTTGTACCAGTAGAAATAAATGTGTAATAGTCTGTGAATAAAGGTATAACCACTGGAGTGCTCCTGTTTACTCTTCTCTCATATGTTGGCGATCTGTTCCATACTATAAATAGTACTGCTGTATCTTAAGCAGTGCCACCAACACCATGGTATGCAGATAAAATGGGTATGAAGTCCTGAATAACAATGTTGGAAGTGCCAAGAGGTCAGTCATATTGTACAAATTAGGGAGACTTAGAAAAAAGTCGAAAGCTTTACATCAATTCCCTGATAGCACAGTGTACTGCGATGTTAG
Organism: Protopterus annectens; assembly: GCF_019279795.1. Taxonomy (NCBI): domain Eukaryota; kingdom Metazoa; phylum Chordata; order Ceratodontiformes; family Protopteridae; genus Protopterus; species Protopterus annectens. The sequence goes on along the minus strand of NC_056731.1, from coordinate 1,234,217,717 downwards.
TTATAATATTTTGTCACACACAGCAGGGGTTTGAATCCTGAGAGTGCTACTAAGTTGCATGCATAATCAAACCCCACAACTGTACAGATTTTGATTCAATGTTCAGATAGAAAGCTGTACGCATAATTACACCCAACAGTACATAATTTGCTACACTGTTCATATTGTAAGTTGTATGTATATTCATACCCCACAACTGTTCCAATCTGTCCAGCATGTCCAGATAAATGGCCCATATCACCAGCTTGGTACCCTGTTCCCCTGAAAATCCAGTGTGATGATCCAAGAAATGTAGGCAGCTGTCAATGACATATAACTGATAGTCAAACATGTACATAGTCAGAGAATGTATATGGAAACAAACCTGTCATTCTAGCACCTCACCCAAAGTGTATGACAGCAATTCTCAACATATGTTGCATTAACACCTGCAGCCTGTCATGCCTGTATGTAAGACACAGGTCAAGTATATAATAAGTTATAAACATACTAGTGTACAATATAAGGCCATTGTGTAGTCTAATAATACATGTAAGGGAAAGACCACTGCAGTGACTAAGAATGTTGTGAAAACTACAAGGATATATTATTTGTTTATTGAACTCTTTCTCTCACCCCTACCATAGGTTCATAGGTTTATAGGTTGGTACTAGGCTATCAGCCCTAGGACCTATACAAGCCTAGCCATAACAATTCCCTGGCTATTTCTTCCCACACTGTTTACTTCCCTGGACCCCTGTCATGATCCCCGGGGTGAATTTCCTTTCTCCCATCCAATCGTCAAGGTTCCTTTTAAAGAGGGCCAAAGAGGCACTCTGCTTGACATGTATGGGCAATCTATTCCAGAGTCTTGGGAGTCTCTGGTTCAGGAACCTATCCCTCCAGCATGTTTTGTTTATTGTGATGATAAGGTTTAGATCCCTGGAGCGTGTAGCTCTGAGGGATTGGGATTTCTTTAAGTGCAGCATGTCCAGCAGCTCTGGGTTTGACACGGCCTTGTATGTTAAGCAGAGATTGCCTCTGAGTAGATGATATGCGACAGTGTATAGCTGGAGTTTTTTAAGGCAGTCAATGTAGGGCATCTGTTTTAGGCCTGTGATTCTTTTAGTGAGGTATTTCTGTGGCCTTTCCAGTTGTTGCAGATATCTTGAGAGGTACATACCAAACGGGGCGTTGTATGCTATAATGGGTCTAATGAGGGTTTAGTACAGTGGGACAGTGACCTCCTTTTTCTTGATGAAAAGCCCTTAGTGATGAGGATTTCCTGACTGTTGTGGTGATGTGGTTATCGAAGGTGAGACCACTGTCCACCTGTGTCCCTAAGTCTCTTATCACACTTTCGGTGTTTAGTGTACTGCCACCTATATGGTAATTCATGGGTACATGTTTTTTCCCAAAGGGGATAACTATACATTTCTTGGCATTGAGCTTGAGCCCATGGCTCTGGCACCAAGCATCTGTTTCTGTAGGACCCTTTTGTAGAATATCCACATAATTTGGGGATTCAGTAATGGCTCCCAGTTTGCAGTCATCTGTGAACTTTGTTAGCCAGAGTCCCTTAGTCTTGGCCTGCACTTCAGAGAAGTAGATGCCAAACAAGAGAGGTCCCAGGACTGAACCCTGAGGTACTCCACTTGTCACTTGTCTGGAGCTGGATTTGGTGGTGCATACTGACATGTGTCTGCACTAAGAACTGTAACTGGCAGATATGTCTGGTCCACTGGTGTTTGCAGACATGGCCTTCATGTGTTTAAGTGTGTGAGCATGCCCAGTATGGTTATCTATATTGCATGTGCAGATCAAGTCCAGGTAGTTTGCACTGCGGTGCTGACCTTTGTGTTGTACACTGACAGGTAGCATGCTGTGTCAGCAGGGTATACATCTGTCATTTGGTATTGACTGTTGCTACATTTCTGCATAACGGGGGGGGGCACCTGACTATTTCTACACAGGGTGGGGGGGCACAACTGCTGTTACTATAAGTGTACGTAGGATGGTGGGACACACCTGAAACTTTTACACATTTGCTAGGACTGTACTGGAATGTCGGGTACACCATTTCAGTCTATAGTCTTACCTATCATGCTGGCTAGAGGCATACCTGTGTACTACAGATCTTAGCTTTAACTACCTACATATTAGTTTCTAACTTCCAATCTTTACAACTTACATCCAATTGCCTGGCCTGCTGTAGTCTGTCTGTGTAGGCCTGGGGGAGGGGTTACCCATAGGGCTCATTCAGAGGCCATAGTACAGCATTTGTTTGTGTTCATCTACTCTTCTCCTGCTAGCTGTAACTGTTGTTGGGTATGTGCCCACCAACTGGCATGTGTGAGTCACTTACCTTGTGGGTGTCCCAGTATTGAGGGTAGTGCTACAGAGCTGCCTATGTCGGATGCACATAGTACACTCCCTATACATGGTTGAGCACAGGTAGTGTCATGTTTGTCATCCCTTTTACTGTATGTGCAAGTCGGAGAGAGGTGTCATTCCCTGGGTCCCTACTGTGTCAGTGCATGTGCTTTGCGTTGCCTCTTTGCCAAGGCCAGGGCATACTGGGCATGCCTCCTTCTGCCTACTGGGCCAGGCTCAGGTTGTTCCTCCTCCGAGTCACTCTGCACCTGTGCAGGCCTTGGCACTGATGGGGGGCTGTGTGACCCTGCACCATGTAGTTCCTTCTGCAGCTGATTCCACAGGGTCATATTGTGTAGCATGGCACATACAAGGACAATTTTGGTACATGTAGTTGGTGAGTACTGCAAGGCTCCACCGGATGTGTCCAGGCACTGGAACCTTGACTTGAGCATCCCAAACACACGCTCTATTATGATTTGTGTTTGTGCGTGTGCCTCATTATGGAGTTCTTTTTCGGGTATGTGTGCATTTCTGATGGGTGTCATCAGCCATGGCTCCAGTGCATATCCAGCATCCCCCACTAGATGACCGTGTGGGATGTCCCCATTGGCAAATGTCTGGTACAGCTGTGTCAGATGCCAGATGTGGGAATCGTGGTAGTTTCCAGGGCAGCCAGCACACACATTCATTATTATGCCCTGGGCATCTCACATGACCTGGCAGTTGATGGAGGGGAAGCCCTTGCGGTTGATGTAGACCCTATCCCACTCACCTGGTAGTGCTTTAATGCATATGTGGGTGCAGTCTATTGCAACCACTACCTCAGGGTATTCTGCTATTTGGTGGAAGAGATGCATATTGCTGGCCAATGCCTCACGGGTGATGGGGAAATATACATGCTCACCAACATGTGCTGACATGGCATCCAGGAACGGGTGGAGTACCCTGGATGCTGATGCCTGTGAAATCCCCATCATATCCCCAGTTGGCCTTTGGAAGGTACATGTAGCTAGTATTCTTAGGCCTACACATACCTTGGTATCCACCTGGATGGGTTCCCCTCTGTTAGTTCTGTATGTGAGGTGTGGCTGGCACAGCTCAACAATTTGCTGTAGGAGGTCCCTGTCCACCCTATAGCGCTCCACTATGTCCAGCTCATGTAGCCCTTGGTAACTTACCCTGGGTCTGTACACTCTTTTCCGTCTCCTCACTGTGGGTTGCTCAGTAGCATTCACATCCTCACCACCCTCAGCCTCTTGTACATGCTCACTTATGATAGCAAAAGCAGAAAATGATGCTTTCATTTTTGGACAAGGTTTTTCTTTTTGTTTTTCATATAGTTACATTGTGTGTAGTGCATAGTTGTGTATACATTTGGGCTGCCAGCTGTTTCATTCACTGTTTGTAGAAGCTATTGATCTTTGCTGCTGCTGCTGTTGGCTGCTTCTTTGCCATTGCCTGTGTTTATTACACTGTGTCGCCTACCAAACTCCTCGCTGTGCTTGCACCAGCTGCTATTTACTTTTTTTTTGTGTGTGTGTTTCCCTATGTGTATTAACTCAAATAAGTATCAAATATACTTTGCTTAACCAGAAAGTTTACTATAAAACCTGATTTATAACTGTAAAAGCTGTACACAGCTAGGAGCAGTCCCGAGCCACCCGAGCAGTCTAGACACACTTCTATAAGCTAAGGACATGATGCCACCTCCTACACCCAGTCCACTTCCATAGTATGCTTGTCTTACACTCTTACAACCTGTCCTAGCACTCTTGTAACCTGTATCCCTTACCCTCATTTGCATAGGATTGACTTTGCTGCCCTATTGGCATGTCATGTTCTGGGTCCCTCCCCCTTTTTGCACTCCATGTCTCACTTGCCCAGGCTGCCTTCCACACTGGGCCTCCCCCATCTTTGGAGATATTTGCCACCCTTAGGGCTCATTATCTGCCATTATTTTTTATGTTATTTATCTTTTTTTTTTTTATGGCCTCGCTATAAATTTAATTTTTTGCTGAATTATGCTAAAAAATGTTTTTGATCCCTAAAAAAATAAACAGGATGTGTTTAAAAAAAAAACATTTTGCAATTTTGGCCTAGCTTTATTTTGGTGGCAGGCCCCTCTTTTTTTATGGCATATGCAGTTTTTGTGCCTTTAGAAATGTACTGATTTTTAGTGTTTTACATTTCTGCGAGTTTTCAGACTGCTGCATTGATCGCTACATGCACATCACTGCATGCCACAGCTTGCAGCTTCCATCCTCTGAAAGCCTCCGAGCCACTGGATGCTCGGGGCATGCAATTTAATTAATGCACATCTTGCGTGCGGTCCCGGGCATGCAGGATCGGCAGATCATGTGCGATCCTAGCCCTAGCTCCCGACCAATCCATGAGCTCTATTGGAGCCAGAAATGACTCTTAGACTAATCCTGCATGCTTACTAACTAACAGTAAAATAAAGGATGTTAACTGATAAGTAAGAGAAAGTAAAGACAGTAAGAGAGCTAGCTTGTAGTAAGAGATAAAGGATAACAGAGAGACGCTTCAGTAACTCCTTTTCAACTAAAAGTAACCCTCCTTAAAGTTACCTGTTTGTTCCTTTTATGTAACATACTTGTACCATGGATATTTATGTATTGACCAACCCTGTATGTTTGTTGTTACTCAGAATGACAAAATGCAGCTATGTTCAATGAGCTCAATATCAAGTTAAAAATCTCGGATTTCAATACAGATAATAAAGACATAACTGGAAAACAAAAAGAAAAAAAAAGGAAGAAAAAGGAAAAGAAAGAAAATGAAATAAACTAAAAAAGAAAAAAAAAAAGCATACAAAAACAAAAAAAGCAATGAAGAAATGAAACAAAACAAGATAAAAGAAAAGACTGCAATGTAAAACAAAACAGTTGTGTATCAAGTAAAAAAAGAGTACTTCAAGTTTTTCCAGCACAGCTTTATTAGTTTTAACTTTAATTAAGTTCACTGTGTGAAGCACTGTGAAAAGCATTGAATAAAAAATCTGTAAAATAAGTTTGTGATGCAAAATTGTTTACAAAATTCACTTCAAAAAAAACTAAAAAAAAATAACCTTTTAAACAATTTTTTTTTAAATAATATTACAAAAACTAACCAATACCATAATACAAAAAAAGTGCCCAATCCATATGTACAACAACATATACTAACACTATACAATAAGCCCAAAACCTTTACTCCACAGAATTACTCAGTACACTATACCATATGCCTACTAAAGCTTAGTTCAGTGAATATAGATTCAGTGAAATATGAGTCAGTTTAATGCAAGTTTTCAGTTGAGTGAGTTTTTTTCAGTGAAATTTTAATCAAAGAAAGTGAAAATTAGAAACAGTAGTACCATATTCACAAACACAAGGATATATATATACACACCGATATATATATGACCCCGAAACTCACTTGACCCGAAACTGATTTAAACAAAAACAGTGATAACGATAAGTTCCCCATTGTAGTATGCCCTTTTCCCTTGGTTAGGTGTGTAGGGGCTTATGGCATTACTGTATTAGGGTGGGGTGTGGGCCCCCTCTCCAACTAAAAGTGTTAAACTACTTACTGACCATCTTAACGGGCATCTTATTGACAAACCAAGCCAAGGTATTAGGAAACCAAGCTAGGCCCCACCCTGCCACCCCCCACCCCCCCCCCCTAACTCCATACCCCCTACAAACTACTAATAATAACTCCAGGGCCGCATATTCACTGCCACTATTATCACAAAAGTTTTCGGTCGTAATGAGTTCTCAGTCAAATGAGGTTTTGGTCATTTGGTCTCGGTCAAATAAGCTTTCGGTCAAGTGAAGTGAATCCATATATAGAGCGATATATATATATGTATATATGTGTGTGTGTGTGTGTGTGTGTGTGTGTGTGTGTGTGTGTGTATATATATATATATATATATATATATATATATATATATATATATATATATATATATATATATATATATATATATATATATATATATATATATAGATATATATATATATATATATAGATATACATATATATATATATATATAAATATATATATATATATATATATATATATATATATATATATATATATATATCTATATATAATATAAAATTTTTTGGGATATATATATATCGACCCCTATCCTTGCATGTCCTATTGTCATGTCAAATAATGTCACCAGAACAGCTATATTACTAAAAATTATGCAGAGCATTGACTAGTACTTATCAGTCAGATAATATACAATAGACTATGTTAATAAATGTTAGTATTGTTTTACAAGTTCATGAAATTGAAAGACTGTACACAATATGACATCCACACCTCTGAACCGTCCAGATTTATGCCTCATATTTTGGTTTGTTCCTCATAAAATTTGTGGTTTTCTGCAAATCACTGAGGATTGAAGTCACTAAATAATGACATACATTTGAGTTTCAGATTTCATAGCCTTCAGAAAATGCATGCTAAAATAAAATCTGTTATTCTAACAACATTTTAAGTTTATATGAGCAGCGTTTAAAATCTGTTACTTTTTTGGGCGTTTGTCCCTCTATTATTATGGTAGACATGGTTAGAATACCGCAAGCTCTTTTGGCAAATATTCTTAGATGCATCAAAACCACCAGGACTCAATGACATGGTTTCTATTAAGCCAGTTTTGAAATTAAGGCATGCCAAATTATAAATTACAATATATATATTAATCATTATTATTTTTACCAAAAGGGTGATTAATATTCATATTTTTATTTTTATTTTTATTACTTTCCTTATTTATATTTACATTTTTTAAATGTATTAACTTGAATTATGATATATATATTTTTTGTAATTGTTACTGCACATTTTTACAATGGTACTGTATATTTGTCATTGTTATTGTACATGATGTTGCTAACAGACATCAATAGGCAGGTTTTAAATCAAATTCAAGTTTTAGAGACTTGTCCTTTAAGATTCTGTTACATAATTAACCAATTACTAGATGGACCAATGTCAGCATTTACATTTTTATTCAATCAAATATATAAAGGTCTGTTATACTTTGAAATGTATCTGAAGAAGTTGTTACGAAAACACTAGTTGTTCAGTGAAAGCATTAATCTGTTTTAGTTTGTTGTAAACGCTAGTTGGTTATTGAAAGTGTTAATCTGTTTTAGTTCGAATAAACTTTTTCTACGACTCATTCCTCTTATTGGGAGCTCTCAGTGTATTTTTTTCGGTTCCCCTATTATTTTAGGCCTTGTCCAGATTTCTTGTGCTAAGAGGTTGAGAGGTATGATGACATCTACACTAAGGTGTTGTATGGTAGCCTTTCTGTTTGTTTGCTACTAAACTCTTTTGCATTTAGAAGGCATTGTTTTGTAGCATTATATTTAATGTACTCGCATAACAGCATTCGGCTGCAGGGTTTCACTTGTGCACATAATCTCCATCTATAAAAGTCATTATGAATCCAGCCATTAAATAAACGGTAAAGGCATCTGCAATCTAAAGAATAAAGATAAGTAGTGATTGATGCAGTTTCTTCAGATGTGCAGGGAACAAAAGAAATATCTACAGAGAGCTGGAGACAGATCAGCTGAAATCATTATTAATATTGCCCATGCATTTGAAAATTCGCAATACAAAGTGCTGACAAAAAAGTATGATCCTATATTTTGTCTAAAAAAACATTTGTGACTCTAGGCACCTGAAAAAAAAAAAGAAATCCAGCTACTTCAAACATGCCCAATACAATATATGCAGCATAAGTGAAAATGTAATTCTGATATGAAGCAATAATCCTTATTTTGACAGTTTTACTGAAATTCAGATCTCACATAGGTTAAAGGGGATTGTGTAGTTTTTAAATGGTGACTATAGTTTCCTTTGTCTAGGATGGTCTGATAACAATATTAATTATAACAGGAAGTGGTTTTCTAAAAGTACCGCCCTCCATATTAGGGGAAGGATACTGCAGGTAGTTTATAATCTACTAGTAAAATAGTGTAATGTTTTAGGTAAAACAATAGTAATTTAATTATGTCCTTCCAATACAATGTGTGTTTAACTATAGTTTATTTTTTATTATTTATCTTAACTTATATATGATATTTGAGACTAATGGAACGGTTGCTCATACTTACTGCAGAATATTTGGCTTCATGAAATTTGATGAAGTATACCAAATACCTTACTTACCTTATCTCTGATAGCATTGATCATAATCTATCAGGCCTGCTCAAAAGTTATTCACATATAAAATTAAGATTTTGCATCCTTTCTGGTCTGTATGCAAGTCTTACAAATGTATCATTTTGTTAATACAATAATACACAGAAGTATCTGTTTTGTTAGTTGTGTACATGCTACTGATAGTTCAGAGTTAAGAAGAATGAAAGGACTCTGTTACATAAATTGAACTAGTTTAGTCTGTCATTAGGTTAACTCACTTTGATTTTTATATTGTTTTGGCCTTCCTCATGCTAACTAGCTATGCATCTTCTCCCTTAGATCACTGAAAATTGTCATCATTACTAGCTGTGAACCTTTATAATTGCATTTTTCCCTCTTGGTATGTCTCTACCTTCCGGGTGAGGGGAGGGGGGATTTGTCTCACTGGTTCCCCGCCTTACATGCCAGCACTGAAGGGCTGCTGAGTGTCCCAAACCAACTTGATGTCAAGTTATAAGAATTAGACATTTTTAATCCTACTCTTCAGACTAGGTGGCTGCTTACACATGCAGTTAAAACAGCACTCGCTACTGATGCCCCCATTCATTTACAGCTGCTATACCTTGCCATTTATGTGACTCCCCTTGAAAGGCATATGTTCTGCCACTACCATAAATTCTCCACCAGTTAGTTATCCTGTAGGAAAAAGTTCCACCAATCATCTCCCAAGGTAGTACTGCAGGCCTTTTGTCAATCAGCCATATTTCTCCCAAGTCAGGAGATGGGTTCATTACTTAATTCCTTGTCACATATGATCTAATCTTATCTAAAACATCTACACCAGAAAAAAAGAAAAACAGAGGAATCCTACATCTTGAGTAAAAGCACTTTGTATTCTTACGTATGCAGATTCATGAATTTTTTAGATGGTAATACACAAGGAAGTCAACTTTAACTGAGGTCACAGCCATTGCGTTTACTCTCTGTTAGTCCATGACAGCCGAAAGTGTACTCATTACATTTTGTATTTCTGATAATGTAACAATGTTTCTGGATATAAAGGTGTTACTTGTAATTTAATTGATGTAATAACTTATTTCTGAAGAGCAATGGAAAAGAACATTCTGTTTTGGTTTATAAACTACCTCAGTTGACATTTCTTATAGCAGTTATTTTATACTTGCAAAACAATAAACTCTAGTTTGATATATTTCTGTACTCAACTGGCTAGGTAACACATTTTTAAGAAATTAATTAGACAGAAGTCGAATGATATTAAGTACACTCCTATGAACTGCAAAGTACGCAGACAGTAAAGTATTACGAACATGCTGAACTAGGCAATGTGTCAAGATATTATTTTGTAGTTATATGAACAGTGATTGTGATGTAACTATTATCAATGCTGATCAGAAAATACTGTACATCCCCTTACTTGTTAATGTGGTATGTTTAACACTTTGTTTAATGGTTAAATTAACAATTGGCTGCAATAAGAAAAGCGGAGTCTGTGATACAGCATGATACAACACAAGCAGGCCATTGGTATCACTGATAATGCATCTGACAACTGATTAGAAGACTGTACGTTCAGCTGCCGCCTGTCTCAGTGGAGCACATTTTTTTCAGGTCCCAGTAGGCTAACGGATAAGGCATTGGCCTCTTAAGCCAGGGGGTTGTTGGTTTAAGTCTCATATAAGGTGGTAGAATTTAACAATGGCAGTTGGCAGAGAGGGCTAAGGTTATAATACAAGGTTTGATTTCCTCTGCTTTCATCTGCCTACTGTGTGACTTTGAGTGTGTCACATAACTAGACAGTGCTTAGAGGCAACTTGTTTGGGCCAGACTCTTCAATGGTTCCCTGCACTGCAAACCTAACAGCTACCTACCCATGGGTGAGTCAAAATTGTGTATGGCTCAATTTTCTGCTGCAGTGATTTCCTTTATTACACAGATAATTCAATAAATACACTCCTCAAATAGAGAGGTATGGCTAGGTACATGTTAGAACAAAGATTTTACCGTATAAATAGAATTCCATGTTCATAGGTGTTTACTAGGCTAATGACCACAATGGCCTCTTTAAGCCTAGCCATGCATCACAAATCTTTGACAAGTTCTGACACCCTTGAGAAGTGAAAGCAGGGGATTAGGTTGGGAAACATTTACAATGACATAGCCAGGGCTCAAATAGATGGGCAATAATGTATTTTGACCTTGATGAGGTGCCTTCAGAAATTAGTTGTGACAGACAGAATGATTTTTTGACAACTATTTCTCCTGATAGCCAAAGGAGTGGGAGTTTTAGGCTCAAGTGCCAAGGTCCCTGGTAGCCATGTCTGTTTTAAATGGTGGTCTCACTATGCTATGAGTTGTAGATGAGGTACATTGACACACATAGCAGTGCTGCACTTTTTGTGTTTGCTTTAAACCTTTTTTTCTCTACATTATTAGTCAGTAAAGATTAGTTCTATCTGTAGACATTTTATACCTTGAGGAAGTGGATGATAATACCTAGCTAGCAGTCATCAGCACACATTTTTCCCATAGGCCTAGATGTATGGCACAAATGTCAGAAAATTATATTTCAAAAAACATGGAACAAGGTATTGCGGCTTGGGGTATTCCACTTGTTACAATCTTACTTTCTAACAGGTCATTTGTCACCTTAATCATGTGATTCATATTTTTCAGCTAATTTGCCACTCATCTGACTATGTAATAGTCTAAAATGATGTATTTTATCATATTTACAATGCCAGCATGGGGTATAGTGTCAAAGGCCTTTGCGACATTCAAAAATGCTATACAGGCTGAATGACCCTTATTCATTGCCTCTGTGACTTTTTCAAAGAAATTTACTAAATTAAAAGTACACATGACCTATCTTTGACAAAATCAAATGATTCTGGGTCCAGCTGTATGAAGTTCTGAGCACTGTAGTGTATGAAGTCAGAGTTAATATATTAAATGGCCTTGCAAATTAGTCTAGTTAGGCTGATAGGTTTATAGTTGTCAGGGCATATGGTAGGGCTCTCTTTGTGAAGGGATGTTATAAAAGGTAACTTCCTTACCTGTTGTTAGGATTAAGCTGAAAAGGTGCAGAAGGGTTCACTGAGAGCATGCTTGCTGTTATTTAATACACACCCAGATAAATAGTCTGTGCACATAGAAGAAGAGTCTGTAATAAGTGCCTCTACATTACAGATTTGTCGTGCTTTGCTTGCTAAGGTTTAACAGCTCCAACTTCCACTGAGATAAGAGCATCTAACTTAGACATTGATTTGCAAGCTTATCAACTTAGACAATATTGAGAAGTTGTTCCTGGGGATTAAGAAGTAAACTACAACACTTGGTTACAACATGAGAGGGAGCAGGTAAACATAACATTTGAGCCAGTGCTATGTTCTTCTGCAGGCTACTATATAAAAGGACCCATAAGATGGATCTCACTGCTAAGTTAATTGAAAACCTTTCCTTTAAATGTATGCACAAATTTGAACATTCATATTTACAGTTGCAAGCTTTATTACAGAAAATCAAATAGCTAACACATTGACTGTCCATCTATCAGTCTTTGAAGATTTAAATGACAGACTGAGACATTTATTTTTAGACATTTTTAATAGCTATGAACTTCCATTGTGTGCATTTATTGGAATGCAAGATTTCTGATTTTCTTGGGTGTATTGCTGAGTTAATTGGAAACAATTACATCTTTACTCTTGTTTTAATGGCTAATTTTTATTACATACAATACATTACTGTTCTTGAATTATTAAAATAATTAACTATTAAATGTGTTCTGTAACATGTAACTTTTTCTTGATGATGTACACACACTCCACTGCTGCTATGTATTGTAATAAACTGTTTTCAGTAATAGTTGTTGCTGTTTTTATCTAGTATAGCTTATATGCATATATATTTCTATTTATATATGTGTATAAAAGTATACACATATATACAATTGTTTGTTTTATTTCTTTCAGTTTGATTTTAACTGTGTGTGTGTTTGAAACGTACCCTAATAGCATACCTCTCATCTTCTTAGCACTAGAAGTCTTGACAGAACCAAAATAATGTGGGGACAAAGGCTCAAAAAATAGGGACAGCTTTTAAATATTGCTCTTATAAACTTAAAAAGTTGCTAGAATGACTGAAACTCATTATTTCTTGACTTTAATCCTCTGTGATTTGTGAGAAAACCACAAATTTTATGAGGAACATTCCAAAAATATGAGAAAAAAAATCTGTACAATCAGGGAAAATGTAGACATCTGAGAGGTATTATGCAGATAACTGCAAAGCTGGTCACTGAAAGTAGCAGGACACAAAACAGTAACAATACTAGTGTTACTTGGTGAACACTTTCATTCTTTAATAAATCAACAAGAACTTTATCAGACCCGATTCAGTACAAAGAAATAAATATTTAAAGACTCACATAAGCATCATGTGCTTATGACAGACCAATAAAAACAATAAAAGCCTTCTAGCCAGAAATGCAGTCAGACTAATAAATCTGCTTATCCTTTGTCTTTCAGTTCTGATTCTGCTAGTCGAAGTATTGTGCATCATGGTTTGGTGAACAGTGGTCAAGTTAATAATGATGTGCCTGGTTTTAGTCCAGCAGACTACAGCTCTGAATTTCCCCCATTGTCTAATTGTATTTCTATGGCCAATGCCATAATAGATAGCAATTCCAGCATGCCTAATACTTCTACGAGTTCTATGGGTGGCATAAATATTTTTTCTTTTCAACAGGATGTAAACCGGTTAAGCCACAAAACTTTTTCTCTGATGAGAAACAGGGGAAGGAGCAAGACAAGAGGAAAAGGACAATGGAAGATAAATTAGACTGTCTGTTTTTTAATTTAAGCAATGTCAGTTTGTCTGAACATCATGCCAGTTTGTTAAATAAAGGTATAACTTTTATTCCGACTAAGCATGTTAATGCAGTGCAATTAGATGTTGATTTTAGGTTTTTCAGTAGGAAACTAAATTTAAAATTTATATTACGTGAGGTTGATTCATTTAATAATGGCAACCCTAGCCTAATACAAAAGAGAAACACTTATAATCCTCTGTTATATAGTACATTAGATGCTTTTTAAAATGCTTGTATTAATGACTTTAAGATGTTATTATAAAGTAATTCGTCATTTAAGTGTTATAATTTAAGCAAATATGAGTTTGTTGCCCTTATTAGATAGAAAAATGATAAACAACTTAGACTTATGAAGGTGGATAAGGATAATGGAGTTCTTATTATGGAGACAGAAAAGTATATAGAATGTATTACATTTATGCTATCAGATGTTACTTCTTATAAGTTAGTTTCTAGATATTATATGTTGTCTCAGATTTCTAAAGTAGCTATATTATTATTATTATTTGATTTATTTAGTCATGGACTTACTGATTTTCCTACTTATGAATTTTTTAAAGAATGGCCATCCAAAGGTTGAGCTTATTTTTGGCTTCCTGAAAATTCATAAGGATGCTAATAACCCACCCCTTAGACTTACAGTCTCTGCCCTTAGTAGTAAAACTGAATATATTCCAATTTATTTAAATAGTCTATTGACTCCAGTAGTACAACACTCTTCTTATTACTTACAGGAATCTTGGATTTGTTTGGATTTACTTAAAAAATATCAGTTTACAAGGGCAGAAACCATGTTAATTACTATTGATGTCATATCATTATGTACAGTGATTGATTGGGAGAGCAGAATAGAACTTGTTCGAATGTATCTTGGTAAATTTATCAGTTTTCAAAATTGTGGGACCAACACTGTTTTGGTGGGAGTATATTTTTTTGGTGAAATATCCCTTGTGCAGATTTGTCAGTTTTTATAGAAGACACATTGATGATTTAATATTTTTATAGAATGGCACATGGGATGATTTTTTTAATATTTTGAGGCTATTAATAATAGTACTATTTTTTTAAATTTACTATTAGTGTTAAAGGTTGTTTTATCAATTTTTTGGATTTGATTATTCACTTAGATTTAGATAATGGAATTTTCCATAGCAGTATATTCAGGAAACTCACTTCTGTAAATAATTATTTGCATTTTAGTAATATGCACCCCAGTTTTATTTTTATTAAATGGAATGTTGTTCGGGAACAATTTTTAGACTGAGTAAACTAATTAGCAATGATGATATTTAAAAAACTTCATTTGCTGAAAGAGGTTATACAGCTCATAAATTGTCAAATATCTCATAGGTATGTACTAAACTAGCTGACCTTGCTGATCATTTAGATCCTAGCCAAGTTCCACTTAAAGGTAAGTATCAAACGCTATACTTTGAGTCTGCAAGGTGGACATATTAACCATTATGCCCACCCGCCTGAGAAGAAAGCATCCATGTTTGCTTTTCATAGGATCATAGATAAGTACTTGGGGAAAAATAATGAGGTGATTAATCATATATTGGATACATTTCAACATTTTTTGTGCTGTGGCTATATAGCCAAACCTTAAAACTAATATAGCCCCTTTTCAACATTTATTTGCATTGCCTATGAGTATTGATATGGAGCCTATTAGACATATTGTCAAAAATATTTGGGAAATCATTTAAGGTAATAATGATTTTTTTCATGTTGTGGGTTCTGTTCTCACCTTTACATATAAAAAAATCATAATTTGGCTTGGTATTTTACTAAGTCTGCTAATTTTGCTTTAATTTAGAGTTCTCGACCATATGGCACATATAGTTGTCAAGCTTGTAAACAGTGCAGCTAATTGTCTACTAGACAAACTTTTGTTATAAAAACACTGGTAGAGTTATAAATAATGTTAGATCTAGTTGTAAGTCAAAAAACATTGTCTGTTTAACTCACTGCTACACCTGTGAGGCTTTTATGTTGGCAAGACCAATAGGTTGTTATCAGAAAGGGTTTATGAACATGCATTAGCCATTAGTAAAAAAAGACTTGAATAATGCTTTAGCTAAGCACAGGTAGTGTGTGATTCTTTTAAAAATAGCATTTTTGTGTTACATACATTATATTGTGTAGATGGTAAATGGGGGAGTGATTTAATTAGTATACTGGAATCTAAGGAAACCAGGTGGCAGATTTTGTTAGATGCTGACAAGATTCCTGTCCTAATAGCATTATTAACATTAAATGCTTTTTTTTTTTAAATTGCATGTATTTAATATATGTTGGTACTGCCTAATGAAGGATTTTACTGTTTTGTTGGTCTGTCATGAGAAGGTGATGCTTATGTGAGTCTTTAAATATTGATTGCTTTGTATTAGATCTGGTCTGATGAAGTTCTTGATTTATTAAAGAATCAAAGCACTCGCCAATTAATTCTAGTATTGTTACTTTTTTGTTAACTGCTGTTTTCAGTGGCTGGCTTTGGGGTCATCTGCACACTGCCATTGTGGTATTTTTTGGGTTTAGTTCATTGGTCTGCTTCATTGGCTGTTTTTTATTTTTTCCAGTTGAGAGTTATGCCTAGTGGTCCAAGTCAATGAACTGTTAAATAGATAAACATAAACTAGAAATGCAATTCTTACAGAAAGTATCCATTTGGCTGGTCTCTTTTATTGATCATTACTGTGATTTCTGACTAAATACATCATCATAAACATCATATTCATCACAAATTTTCAATAGTTAATTGCATAAAATCAATTGTGACCATAATATCGAGCAATTGTACTTAAGGCTCTGACAATGATTTATAAAACAGGAAGTTAGGGAAGGAATTGGCTGGTTTCCAACTGTTTCGTCTTCTTTAACTTGCTATGTGCTGTTTAGACTCTTCATGATTTTGACTATTAATTTTCTTACAGTTTTAGAATGCACCTTTCATATTAATCTGCTGTCGCTATATTCTTACCTTTTTAGCTTTAGTAACTTTTATACTGCACTTATGGGCTATAGGTAATGACAACACAGTTGCTCTCAACACCTTTTATGCTTAAATTGCACAACATCATTATAAAGCATGTCAGCTTTCCAGTTATTCATATTTGCATATACTTCATAGCTGAAATGTTGACATTCAGGGGAAGTAAGCAATGACTGTAATGTAAGCAGAAAAACACATTTGATTAGGAATGTCTTCTGATTAAAAAAAAGCACTGCCATCCACTGCAAGCAGTTACAAAAGAAAACAGAGCACTGACATGTTAGTGCTTGCTAGCATACCAAAACCCATGATCCAATGTTGTGCAATAGCAGCATTAATTGAAAACAGATGTAAAACTATTGCTTTATATATATAGCTACATTGAACTAAATGGGGCAGTTATGATTTTAACACACAGTGCTGTTTAAAGTATTTAAAGTGTTATAAATATAAAAGATGCATCAACTTCAAACTAATGAATTACTTGTTTTTAAAATAAATAGCTTTTACATAATAGCATAGTTTTACATGATGCAATTATTATGTTTATACATCTAGGGAATGCAAGTTATCTTGATGCTAGAATATAAGCAATATATCAAACACTGAACAATTAATGTTGACTATTTCCATAATGTGAGAAACATTAAAAACATTTGGTTATACTACAGAATTTTCATGAAGGCTATTAAGTCACAGTATAATCTTTACAAAAGAATCATGGAGTTTGTCATTATATTTTTGAAGATAACATATGGCACATTAGAAGTTAAGTTAATTTGCCTCCTATCATCTGCTAACTCAATTACAATGTGTGGTCTAGACATTTTGCACTAAGGTTAAAAAATGATTATGTCATGGCAGTCAAAATATAGTAAAATAGCTAGCAGGAGAAATATCAATATTTATTTAAGATTGATACATCAAGTACAATAAATCTGCATGATATGTGGTTATATGCTATACTGCATAATTCCAGATGTTAATTTTATTTGCATCAAGCATTATAGTTTTTAATGATTTTTGTTGAATGTTGTACATATTATAGTTTGAGATGTTATAAGTAGCAACATTTAGCAATATTTATTTATAGCAAATCTGAAACAAACCTTAGCCTGAAAAGCTGCATTTCATTTCTTTACTGATGATTTATTTTAGTTTCTGTTATATTTAGATTTATGTCAATTTTGCATTTCCTTTCTTTTGGTAATATCTAAAGATGTCTTAATTTCTTAAACATTTCTAGCAATTATATACTATAGATATCACATTTGTTGTAACAGTACAAATAATACCATTGTGCAAAAATAGTGTTAAAACTTAACAGAAATGTTTTATCTGTGGAAATGGCCTTATAGGTTGAAACTAAATTAGGCTGTTTCTTTACTTCTTACCACAATAAGTACACCCTTCATTGATTCCTAAGTAATGCATTTCATTTGACTACAATATATTAACAGTCACCTCAATGAAGTAATGTTTTGAATTTCCATGAGTACATCTCAGACATGAAAAGTATGTTGTGCAACATTTTGCTTTGTAATAGTACACAATGATGTCATAGTGCATAGCTAACACTAAAGAGTGAGGGTGCCATGTATATAATTCATTACTATGACAGTGTTTACATGATGTACACATTTGGCATGGTTCTTTAATATTACAGGAGAAATGATAACGTAGTTTGCTGGCTGATAACTTCATGACGTCACTGTCCATTACAATAGTCTCTGTAGAACAGTGTTGCATGAGTCTCTCATAATTTCTCCACATTTGATAATAATTTGCTTAAATGTGCTTAGAATTCAAGACCACGTAAACTACATCACTTATGTGACAGGTGAGCAAAGCCAATGTGATTGAAAAAAATGCAGTTAAGCAATAATCCATGACTGTGCATGGGTATATCAGGATTTAGCTAGGGTTGGTGTAGTTTTATCATGACAATGAAGCCCAAGTGATTTAACAAAGTTTGTTGCAGGTAAATCCTGATATAATCACAAACAGGAGTGGATTATTGCTATTATGCAATTACATTATTTAAGAAAGAAAATGCTTCACTTTCTTAAATAAACTATTTGTATAAGGGCAGTCTTCTTTTGCATTCTCTTCCCTAGACTTCCCTCCCTTATAGTCTAATTCTTGCAAAGTATGTTAGTGCAGTGCAGCAGAAATGATGGAGAAAACAGAATCTCCATTGTTGTTTATATTTTTTAACAGTTAAAAAAATGTTTTCTTTTATGATGACAGAGCATAAATATAAGGAAAATCAGGTAGGTTTCTGTTTGATTAGTTTTGCATAATGTATCTGATTTTTCTTATATTTTGTTCTGTCCCTCAGCATATACAAACAGAAAATCTGACTACTCACTGGTACTTATTTCTACTGGTATACACTCAATTTACAACAGGCATGCTGGTTCAACTGTCCAATTAGCATGCTAACTTTTGAATAGTAATGAGCCTTTATTGTATAAGTTTCAGTGTAATATTATACCAGGTCCATGTCTGAGACAGAGATAATGACAGATGTCAAGAATTTTATTTCCTCTGTAGTGCAATGACTAAGTGCAAAACTCTCATTGCAGACTTCCAGTCCTATATCATGTAAACATTAGACTGAATGCCTGGTGCAAACCTGGGTTGAATTATTTTGTTTCAGTAGCCCCCTTTTTAAAACAGAGGGCTACAGAAATTTGAGTTGTTTATGATTTAAAATTTGTTTTCTTTTCTTTTTCACAATTTTGCTGCTGTCTGTTATCACTAATATTTCTGTTTTTATCCTTTCTTATCCTTTGTGCATTTAAGCATTTAAAATGTTTTTAACCAACACTATACACATTATAGTGTTTTTTTAATGTTTGAAACTTTCTCAATAGCAAAAGAAATGTAGCTACGCTTAGCGCTATTCTTTGTTTTTGATGTAATTAATTGAATGATTATTTATTACCTTAAGTATATAACTACAATTTAGCTTAATTGGTTTGACTCTGAAGAAGCCATTTGAATTTTATGGCGAAAGCACTCAGTCTGTTGGTACTGTGTTAAACTGTTTGCTACAACTTTACTGCCTTGGTGGCTCGATTTTTTTTATTTTCCAGTGTTTTTTCTTAGTTCATTAGCCTTGTGGCTGTTGTGTTGTTTACATTGCTATTTACCTTATTACAACCACATATCACTCTCGCTGTTTATAAGAGCGGCTTTACCTTTGGCAAATGCTTTCTCAGATACTGGACATTGTACAATGGATACACAAATTTAGAATGTTCACTCCTTTTTTCACAGAAACCATAATTATGCAAAATATAGGTATCAATATAGAACATAGCAACATGTCTACATTATAACTAATTATGGTCAATTAGTTTTACTCTATGGATGGAATTGATAGAGGTGTAGCGTGTATGTGCACATCACTAATAGTGATGGGACTCAGAGCATGAACAAGCTAATTAGTGATATACTGTGGAGGAATAGCACCAGCATACCAAGTGTGAGGCCACAAAATGAAGCAAATGAGTGCTAGTAGATAGTGCAGCACAGCAGCCGAAGCACCAGAAGAGCACAGCTACAACAGTGTATATAAAGACTTAACAAGGCCATCTTAATGTAGCCAAAACAGTGCATGCAGCTATGTGGAGTAATGCAATGGGCAGCAACAGTCCAAAGCACACTGCCACATGAATTGTAGTACAGCTCACAGTGACATCTGTGTATGGATGTATGGATGTGCACGCTCATTAAACTAGGCAACCTCTTCAGCATGCAAATAGGAGGAAGACCAGCAGATAAAAAACTAAGAAATAGAAATGCAACAAGCATGGTGAAAAACATAATATTATGCAATACAGGACAGGTGGCAGGAGAAGGGTGGAAATATGTATAAACTGTATATAGATAGACAGCTATATATATAGATATAGATATAGATATAGATATAGATATAGATATGTATGCATATATAGTTATTCAAATGATTGACAACTTGGTTGTATGGGTATAAAAAATAATGAATGCACAAATGACTGAATGCTCACTGTGTGAATCACATATGGTTGAATTTATGCTTAAAATAGTGTAGATAAGTAAGTATGTACGAGTGTGTAGGAAATGAATGCTTGACTGAAAAGGTGGTTGTTCCAGGATTGTGTTATAGCAGTTATTATGTATATATAAGTGTTTCTGTATTAAATTCAGAGTAAGGCTTAGGTAAACAGATAGATTAAGGGCCAGCTTTATTAATGCCTACACTAAGTGTACATGATGTATATTCAAGAACATTCCAACCACATGTTTTGTGCTGTTTATTCACTTACAAAGATTAGACTAGATATAGTCTATACATGGTTTTAACCTTTATGAATTCCCTCAATATTTAAGGCTGCAAGAAAATCAGTAAGAAAAGTAAAATTAGGAGGAAGAAGGTGGAATTTATGTTTGTGTTGTCTATTCACTCATAATGGTGTACAGTTAGTGTACATTTAGTTTAGGCGTTAATGAATCCGGACCTAAGTGTTGTTCCTGTTTGGTGTTGTGTGTTTTCTGTATCATTTTATCTTCTATGTTGCTTCTGTTAGGGATACGGTTTTTAGCAATGTAATTTCAGTTGTTGGGGTCGGGGTTATTGGATGGGGTAAGTTTAGCACACATCAGCAACCATCCTTATTCATGTATACTAACTCTGCAAGTATATTACCAAAAAATGTAGCTTAACAATACCACGCTTCAGATGATGATTGTTCTGGGTTTTGCAGAAGGATTTTAATAATATTTGGAGTGATGTTTTCAGTATTTTGTGATTCACTCCTTTCGTATCTTATATCTAATTGTATTTATTAAAAGAGAATAGTTCAGGGAAAGGTAGTGTGGGATGGTTAGTGCAAAAGCAAAAGCTCAGGCATCACATATCTTATGGCTGCTGTTATGGGTCAGGTAATCCTCTGGACGTCTGATGGCTGGAACCTAATAAATGAGTAACTCCAGATGCACTCTGTATTGCTGATCTGGACAGCCAGCTGATGATTCAACTCAGCAGCCACCAGTTTCTTACCTGCTGCCATGTTACCACAGGTGACAACCCCTGTCCAGCTTTGGCAGAGGAGCCTTCATACTTCAATTGATAGTCCGGAACAAAGATGCTACTTAACACTCTATGTCCACTCCAGCCAACTGCAACCTTTGAGACCAGATATGGAGGACACCGGTGACTGGCTGATAGTAACAGCAGCAGGCATAGAATGAAGTGAGTGTGCTTACACCAACTCCACTGCCCAGTAGGAGCTGTATATGGGAGACATAATGAGTAGAAAATGATAAGACACACTTATGACATGAGCAGTTTTGCAGTTGCATACTGGAAGACTATACAACACAAAGTCCACTGCATGAAAGAGTCTCTCTGTCTTCTACAAAGGCTAACCATATTAAATGGCGCTTCTCAGTCACTGATAAACATATGTAGTTGACACACAAGTCAGTGGAAAATAAAAGATAAATGAAATAAAATAACAATGCATTTCTATTTTCATCTCCTTAACCGTTGCCTTCCACTAGTGAAGCAGGTCTGGCTGGAACCACCTCAGCTGTCATATTGATGGTTAAATATTCCCTTGTGCAGGAGATGACCATGATATCAAACAGCATCCATGCCAAGTCAAATCAGGCACCAATGTTCTTAAAGGGTCTATCATACCACTCCAGGAGGCAGTCTTTGAACTCTGTGCTGGAAGAACAGGAAAGTTCTACTCTCTCTAATATACCATGCAAGAGGTCTGTGGTTAACACGAGTATCCATGAACACTCAGTAGGTCTACTAGAATAACAATGTGGTAGGCCCATGTACAAGAAAGCATGATGCTAAATAGCACTGCAAATTTCCTGGTCTGGTTGACAAGCAGAGTTGTCACATGCCTCATGCAACAGTATGCGCATAGCTCATGCTACTCATTAGGGTTCCTAACACCCTAAGTGTATAATATAATATTAGTGCTATATATCCATCTCCATCTAGCACATAACTCCTTGAAAATAAATGGACCAAATTTTATTGGAACTACTGTCAAAGTGTTGTGGATGTGGAGCATTAGAGAGAGAGGAGGAAAGGGAAGGGGAACAGGGCTGGTAATCAGAAATGTAGCTGGCATTTTAAGTGTTTGGGGATGATCATCATACTGGTGCCTTCCTCCCCGGCTCCCCCTCCCTACTGCCCCAACTCTTCAATGGGAGAGCAAAAAAAAAACAAAAAGTCTGTGATCTGTTGGTTGTTTGTGCTCCTGAAATTCAGGAGCACCAACCAGCCAACCAGGTGCTGTTTATACAGGTGCTACAGTTGAGACCACACAGGAAGCATTACAGCACTCATGTTTGGCTGAAAATGCAATAGAGGCTTTTAAAAGTTCATATGCATTAAATAATGACCAGTCTTCAGCCAATCACACCTGCTAACACTTTATGCCTGAGCAGATTCCCCCTTCACCCCACACTAGCCACACCACTGATGGTAATGTAGCTGTTGTCTGTTGTATCATTGCAATCCCTGTATTGCCCTTCAGGGACTCATCACCACTAGTTTACCTTCCCTCTACATGTCTCCATTCACTGTCTGCCCTACCGTTCGAATGTATACCAGCTCTGCATGCCTGTCTATACATTCCATGCTTACCTGTGTTGTTTCTGTAATGTAAACATATGCAAGGGTGGACCAGATTTTTCGAAATCCAATTTGGATATGCTAAACACAGTGCTCATGACACAGTGCACTTGCATACAAAAGTATGTAAGTGCAGAAGCACCTGGATGTCCAAGCATGATGCATGGAGGGCCACCACACAGTCATATCACACATGTGTATGCCTGCTGGGGGGAAGCAGTAGTCATAGGATATTGAATGCAGCGACATAGAAACAATATGAAGTTAAGTGAACACTGGAATGATAATATGTATAGACATATGTATCTTTAAGTTGTAACACTTAAAGTACTTATTGCAAGAAATTAATAGTGCTTATCACCCAAATTATTCTGGGCTGTACATGATAAACCTGATGTAATTTTGTGTCCACCCATCCAGTCATTATTCATAACCTATAGTGATAAATTATTATATAGGCTGGGATTCCACTGAGTTGATAACCTGTTTCTCAGAGAGTCTTATTTAATTGTCGGTGTAGATTTAGTCCCATAGAGTGGCTGTATGTAAAGCACTGTGCACTGAGTGACCACTGTCCATGGCCTCTGTGCCCTTCTCAAAGAAACATGCTAGGTTCAGGAGATAGGAACTTCTAGTCAAAAAGCCAAGCTGATTAGGGTCTAGACCAGTTAAGCTGTCTAAGACTGCATACATGATTTTTATCATAATATGTTCTATATCTTTGCCTATACAGCTGTTGAGGCTGCTGAGACTATAATTACCCTGTGCATAAAAAAGGTGTAGGGGAGTCATGTGGTTGGTCTCTAGGCAGCAGGCACAAACTCTCTGCATATGCTCAGGGTTTAATCATTAGAGCATACTGTCAGATACTATATGTTAGGCATTGGCGATAATGTAGTCTGGTATGTTATCTGGTCTAATGGAGGTATTATCTCTAACCTTTAACAGGGATTGTAAGATTTGTTACAAAGTGATTTCAAGGAAAAATAAATCTTCAAGAGTAGTGATGACAACATTGTGAGTAGGCAAGAAAATGTTAGCACTAAATTTGTCTGCTAACATGTTGGCTATATCCTTGACATCAGAAGTGTGATACTGTTATTGCTCAGCTGAGTGCACTTTAATTTCTTGACAGAACTGAAAAAATCGGACATTACCAAAGAATGATTTGTAATTTCCTTTGGTACCTGTAATGACCTTGTACACTGCCTTTCTTTGTTTTTTCTAATGGCGATCTTATGTGCCCTTCTAATATGTTCCATTGTGGCCATGAAGTAGGTAGATGGAGATTCCCTACAACACTTCATTACATTCCTTGTTTTGTTATTTAATTTGTTGATATGGGATATGGGAGTTCCATAAGAGAGGTTTATTCTTGAATTTACTATTATATTCAGGACAAACAGGCACTGATATTTCTACACAGCTGTTTTATGTGCTGGTAAAAGCCAGAATGACTACAGAGGTCCACTGAGTAGGGTCCATTAATGGAGATTACTGAAAATGTTACCTAGGTCTTCAATAAGATGAGGTAGGTTTTCCCTGGAGAAATAAAAAAAATATGTCATTTAGTAGTGGGGAATTGTCATCAGGCTTGATGGAGACAATGACTGATTTCTGGTCAGATGTAAATAGGTATGAGTAGAAAGAGGTTGGGTTCAGGAAGAACAAAGTTTTTAGGAGCAGGTCATGGATATTATAGCCTTATGTTGGTATTTTTAATATTTGTTCTAGCACAGTGATCACAACAAAGTATGGGAAACACTGAGTACATGCGTTTTTATAGGTGCAAGTATATTGATCAATGGCTGGTAAATAAAGACCCCCTAGCAAGAAGTTATTTGGTGTAATATTTAACCCATTGATGGTGTAAGCTAATTTCTTTGACCTTTGTGGGCACTGATGGAAATTACTAGCTAGCAATGAAGTAGGAGATGGATTTTTTTAAGGGTGAGTTATATATTTAGAAGTACAGATTTAGAACAAAGGCTAAAGAAATGTGAGTATAGCTATCTGAGACAAATAGAGGTATTCCTCTGCAGTTACCTGATGGCCTGAATGCATGCTAAGAGCTAAAGCCTGTATAGAGGAAGTTCTAACATTGCATTTGAACAGTGTATCAGTAATTGCACAAATATGAATGTCTTTGATTTGCAGGAAAGCGTCATGTTCTGGCATCTTTCTGTTTAGACTCCTAGCACTAAGTATCATCAACATGATGCTCTTTAAATTTGAGCTTGAGTTTGGTATGATAACTAAAAAGGTGCCATGGGGACAGCAAAGGCTTTACCCTGTATGCAGAAACCCTGGTATGAGTGGTGTAAACAATCCCTGTTGAAACAGGAAGTCTGATCTTTCAATTTCATAGCAGGCTGGACATAATAGTATTAGAATGACCAGGCTAGACAGCAGCTACTTAACCAATTGTTAAAGCCAATTATTTTGTCTTGGTTATAGGCCTTATTCTTGTCTTGGTTATAGGCTGTATTCTTGGTGAAGGTAGGATACTACTTAAAACTAATATCATTCCTGCCTTTAGAACATATTAAATTCCATCATGCCTCCCAACATACCTGTTTGGGTGGAACACCTCAAGTTAATTCACTCTCACATGGTCCACCATTAGATCATATTAAGATCTGTGTGGTTTAAGGGATCTTAGGGCCACATGAAATCACATAACGGAGCACTGCTAATAGTTTATCATCTCCTTATTCTTGTCCCATCTGATGAGTATGGAGACTATATACCTAACTGCAGCATTAACTATCTGTAGGCTACACTGTTGTACTGAGATAGAGGTGTGTAAACAGTGAAATCTACTCTTCAGAAGTCCAAATAATTTTCCATAGTGTTTCCTGTTTTGTCATGGTCCATGTTATATGTCATTTTTCCCATTGCCTATGAGTTGCGAATCAGTATCAACTTCCATTTTTGAAGGGCATATCTAGCATTACCTGCAGCATATGGGGCACAACATTAACAGTGGTATGATTTTGGCATGTGCACTTGTCTCTGTGTATTGGCCATTTTATTTGCTATGTGTGTTTCCCTACCAACCATGTCACCCTGTGGGAATTACCTCAAAGGAACCACAGGTGAAGGTCAGATATGTGTCAAATGTGTGAATTACGTGAGCTGCACAAATGGCATGTGATCAAATACAAAATAATGACCTGGGCATTACAGCAACTAGAAATTCAGGACAAAGTACCCTTTTCTATGTTTGTATCCTCATCCTTTTAGACTAAGTGGCACGTCAATATCAATATGGGGGAATCTTTAGCACGCAAGATCTCAAGAAAGTGTGCAGCCACATTGGATGCATGCCTAAAGCGCACCCCATAGTTTGGTGGATATACAGTGCTACACATACCTTTATGTCCACAGGAATGGATATACCATGTATATCTCTTGATTGTGCTGGGTGGTGACAGAGTTCATTTTGTCACATAGTATATCTTTGTTGACTCTGGGTCAATTAACTATGTGCTGTTCTGTCAGGTGTTGCTATAATGTGTCCTTGCCAGTATCATCTTCAGACAGCTGTAATGCTCAACATTGCCAGCACTGTTTTGAACAGCAGCTGCCTTCACATGCTTTTGAGCTACTGCTACAGCTATGCTCAATGTGGCTCATCTCACATATGCCATAAATCATTGCATTTAAACTGGGTGAATACGTGTGATGCCACTTTATACCTCTCTGAATTACTCAGCCATTTTAGCCTTCTACATTTCTGTTTTTGTATTGCTCACTTATATGGAATTGCAAGCTGTGCAATTTCAGCTACTGAGTTTTCCTGTGACCAATGATTTATCATCATCCACTGCACAAGGCCACTGCCTACACTGTTTTACACTTTGTACTCCAAAAACTAACTATGAACTTCAGCTTCTATAACTGATTCTTATCCAGCATTTTCTTAAGTGTAATTGAAATGTTAAAGCAAAGTATCATGAAAGAGGCCAAACTCAAAATGCATGTAGACTTTTTTTCTTTCAGAATACACATATTTTTGGTTATGCAGAAAACAGTGAGAAGGAGAAATTGGGAACCTTTGGTTCAGTGAGTTCAAGAAAAGTCATTACCAAAGGTTTCACTAATGAAAATGAAATTCTGTTATTCATTGAAGCTTATACGTAGGTTGAGCTTAGGGACTAACAGACAGCCCAGTAAAAAGGAGGATCCCATGGTTGTCAATGACAATTCTCAAAGTTTCAAATGAAATGGATGTTCTGCTGTTATAAAATGGATCATGATGCTGGTAGTCATATGTGCAAGAATGACTAATTTTCAGCTGTTTCTTTTACATCCACAATAGGACTAGTTCAAGTTATAAACAAAGCAAAGAGAAGTCAGTTTTTTTCTGACCACTCATAATACTGGGAAACCTAACTGCTCATTTAAAATTGGATTTGCTAAAATTTCTTTTGAATCACTAATCAGTGGGCACTGCATATGACAAAACTACACACTACAACTTTTAGCTGAGTTAATATTCCAGTGCAATCATTTCAGTCTCCTGCTTTTACTATTCCAAGATGTGACTCATATAATCTCTGAAACATTTTTTTCATATGGTTGGAAAGTATTACTTTATCTTTAAACATTAAGCATTGGGAATAACATTATTTTCCCTGAAAGAGAAAATACTGGATAACTTTTGCTGAGAAAAGCCTCTCACTGTAGCTTCTTTCAGTAAATGCATTTTGTGAGTGTTATCACACCTATGACATTTATTTACTTTTTCAGTCATTGTTAATTAAAGTATTACATAAAGGATGGATGCTGGCCCACACTAAACCAACAGCCCTTGCAAGCTTAGTCAATTATGCCATTTGAGAATCAAACCTTGTACCTTGAATCTTTAAAGTAAGCACCTTAACCATTATGCTAACCTACCACTTCTTTCTGATTCACTGGTGAATATGTTCTGTTCAACCTACATGCTTTGTCTAGGTCTTTTTCTGGTCTCTGTTTTACCTTCATATAGTACTTCTATAAATGAAGTAACATTGTCTGCAATTTAGGAAGTACATATGTGTAAACACTTCCTGAATATGCTTTTTTGGGTTTATGATCTGTGTTCCCTTGCAATTTTTTACCACAGATATAGTCATGATTTTTTACAAACATACATTATTACAAACAGTTGTTTTTAGATTTGAGCATATCTATTTTATATTTATAATTTGTGGCTAAAAGGTATTAGTTCCATTTACTTGCAGGGTGACATATTGTTCACCAGTTACTTGCAACACAGATGGCTTACTTAGATCATAGTATTTTAGAACTGGCAATTCTCTAGCTTGTTTCTTGAACATTTAGATACTATTTTTCTGTTTGCATCTCCATTGAAAGACTACTCCTGTTAATTATGCAGGTTTTATTTGGAAGCTGTTCTAGTCACATGCCATGGTCTTCTTTTGTTCAGTCTCATAGTAATAGTTCATCAATTATGATTACAACTTCCAAGCTTATATTGCCTGCACAATAAATCTGTGCAATACATTTTGTTCTAATTAATGACCAAAAATAGAAGCTTTCTTAATCTAGTGCCATCTGCTATAATTCTCTTTGCATTTATTCCTAGAATGGATATACCTTTTTGTCAAGAAGAGACCAGTTCCAAAACTACAAGTAAGTATGTATTGTTCAGGTTAAATTTATTTACTCAGAAAAGGATGCCTTTGCTATGATTCTGCACAATACTAGAGATATCTCTCCAAATACACGACTATTTCTGTACACCTGCACTCTTTACTTTTGCATACCAAATTTGTTTTGTCGCTCTAAAGCTCTTCATAACAAAATCAACTCAGAATATTAAAATTAACTTTCTCAAGTGTTGCAGATTGAAACTGGATCTTTTATATTAAATATGTTATATTCATGTTAGTATCTTCTATACCAGTAGTTTTATTGGGTTCCCTGAATATATCAATATTGTGCACGTAGCATTACTTGAGGCAAAATATTACTACTTACACATCTATCTTGCTTATTTACTACACCTTGCTTACACATTCATATCACTTTTTCCAGTACTTTGAGTATATTCTTGACTCAGTTTTTCTCCTGCATATTTTGATTTCACAATATCAACTGTGTCCGCTTTAATAACAGCAACAGTCAACAGATTTTCATGTTTCTTTCCCATCATAAGGAAGGGCCTTCAACAGATCATGGAAACCACCAACCCATTAGTCTGATTAGTCTTACTTGAAAAGCCATGGAAATTATCAAGGACATAACAGACCTCCAGACACTTTATTCATCCCAGTTTGACTTTGTTAAAGGCAGGTCATACTTACTGAATCTGGTTGGCTTCTTTGCAAAGATCACTAAAGCAAGGGATGAGGTGGCAAAATGATGCATACTTCCTTCATAGGTGTGGCTAAAACATTGAATACAATATTCCACTTGGAGATTTTCAACAAGTTTATGGAACTATGTGTAAACCCCTTTAAAACACTTTGGATAGCTAGCTGGTTCACTGCTAGGAAAAAGAAGGTAAAAGTCAGTGAGATCACCAACACAAAGAGGCCAGTGAGTATTGGAGTCCTCCAAGGCTCTGTGCTACATCAGCTGCTCTGTGGCATCTACTTGTCAGATGTCAAAGCTAATGTTAAACACCTCTGTCTAACCAAGTTTACAGATGATTTCAAAATGGGAGCGATCACTGAATCTGCTGCAAGATAAGAATATCCTTCAAGAAGGTCTAACACAGACAATCACTTGGTGCCAAAGACATGGCTTAAAACTCTATACCATGAAATGCATTGTATTTCCTTTTCTGAAGTCTACCACCCTGGGTGACTACATCATCAATGCAATTCCCCTAAACGTTGATTCACTAATCTGGGATCTGGAAACTCTTGTAGATAATAACCTAGCTTTCAACCAACATGTGTCCATGGCAGTAAGAAAATTCTTCTGTATTGCTCAACTTATAAGTAAGGGCATGGCATCTTTTTCCAGAAAGTTTATCATACCACTGTACTCGTCCCGAATAGTGTATAATTCCCCCTTTGGTATGCACCTGTTCGGACATATGCAGCAACTGGAACTCCCGCAAAGGTTCCCTACAAAAAGAATACAAACAGTAAGCACAATGTCCTATGCCGATCAGCTTAAAACCCTGTTTTTTTATTCAGCATCATACAGACTTCTGGGAGGTGATCTTTGTCTGGCATACAAGGCATCCTTGGACCTTGTTTTGCTGAAGCTTCTGCACTCAGCAAAACAAACCGCATCAACTACTAGATTAAAATACCTACATTTTGGAGAGGCAGATACTTTTCTCAGAAAATTCCCATTCTCTAGAATAGGCTCCCCATACATGTAAAGCAGAATTTATCCCTATCCCTACTTAAGCACAGCTTGGACCAATGGATGCATAATTGGAAATTCACCCCTGGTCTGGAGCCTATGTCTCTACTGAACAGTCAGTAAATCACCCCTATATAAATCAAATTTGTGGATCACATTTGAGTTGCACAGTTAGGCTTATAAGGGCCCTAGTGGTCATTAGCCTAGTATATACCTAAGAACCTATGAACTTCTGAATGAAAAGCATATTCTCTTTGACAACACTCATTTTTTTTTGTACATCTTTGTGAAATGGTTTTACCACATACTGTATAAAATCAGTTAAGAGCAGGGAAGTTCTTCATCTTATAACCATCATCACACCTACTATAGGACGTCTAAATTTCAACTGCACCTCATGTAACTCTGTCTTGTCTCCATCAGTATTATAATTCTTTCTACTAACTTTATTATTGTGAGTGAGTCCTGGAGGCCTAGGAACAAATCTTTTTTTTTCAATCTTTGATGTGTGCTAGCCATCAGATCTCTACAGTCTGTAGGCCCAATTATCCCTCTAAGTGTAAGAGACATCTCCAGCCTCTTCATTTCCAGAGAGGAGAGAACCAATCACTGAGCCATCATTCTGGTTGCCATCAGCACTTTTTATACGTATAGAATTAGCCCTGACCCCTAGAGGCTGACATTAGACCTACAATTCCAACTGTGCCCTCTCTGAACGTATACATGCTTCCATGAACATGCTACAGAATAAGGAAGCTATCACCTACTTTGATGGACTGAGATCACATTCTAAGTCATTTGGCTCCATTCTTTGCTCAAAGGTCACTCACTACTTGCATGATGATGACTGTCCAACTAGAGCTGCCAGTCTCTCCTGCAATGACAAGTGAGCGGGCATCAGCCACTTAGGCTCACCATCTCCTGTTTGCCTAATCCACTGTTTGAGAAACTACGCAAACTCTAGTCACATTGGTCCAAGTCAGGGCTTCATCCCTGAAAGAAACTATGTTTCTGCAACTTTTATCCATGATTTCCTCATTTCAGTCACTACCTAAAACTCCTTATCACCAATGCATATGGGAAACCTAATTTCTACCACTTTCATCCACAAGCTCCTCCATTCAATAACTACTAAAACCTCATGACCATAGATACTACGGATGAGACTATATACTGACCACCAGTTAAGTGAGAACTAAGATCATGGTCTTCTCATGCCAGATGAGTTAGTTTGCCTTTAAGATCCTTAGAACTATGTTGTTTGAAACGTATGATTCTGACAGGGTATATCCTTGCAAACTGGTCTGAAAGAAAACATGAGATCTAGAATGCCTCCAGTATCCCTCAATTTAAAGCAAGTCCAAGAGACTCACCCAGTGTGGGGATATTAATGCTACCCCTCAGACCATGCTTGTGGCTGTTTTTTCCAGCATTTAATGGTAGATTACTCACAGAACCCAGCTGGATTCATCCCAAAAAAGCTGTTCTACTTTGTGGGCATTACCCATAACGTAAACGATAGGATTGGGTGAGGTGCAACTCAAGTGGCAGGTATAATAGCGGTGAATTAAGCTGACAATGGCAAAGGAGCTCTTTGAGGACCTTTTCTTATATAGTAGTAATATAGCCTGGAAAACATTTTCAAAATCAATGGCAAAGAGAGATATTCTATAAATTTAATGAAGAGAGTGTTGCTTGGTTTTGTGATAACTATATTTTTAGTTATGGGAGTACAGTTATACTTTGGCCTCAGGATTTACAATGCACTTAGTTATGTGGCTATCACATTGCACTAAACACCCTCTCATATAATAATGATTGCATACTATCCCTCGGTTTGATCTCATTATGAGCCCATGACACGGTATTCAAGCAGAAAGCAGATGCTTGTGAAATATATATTTTACTGTGGTGTATTCTTGAGCAAACATGATTGGGACACCTAAGGTGTGTAGTCTACTGTCTGTTACAGTGCCATTTGAGAAAAGTAGCAATATTTGTATTAAAATTGCATTTATTTGCATTGTGCTAGCTTTTATTTCATTTTATATTATCTACAGGGGCCCATCAGAAGAATGCCAATATAACTTGCACTTCACTAAATCCATGCAGTCCATAATAATGGGACACCGCTGCTGGGCAGGTAAGATAACTTGGAGCAGCAGTTATATTGCTGACTGGATCTGATGCTCAGTATGAATTGTGTAGGGAATCAGAGACAGTTTATCTTGAGAGCCCCATTGCTGTGCTACTTTTATAAAGGAATGGACCAAAGAGAAGGTAACAAATATAAAGCTACAGGATCACTGTGGTCATGACATGACCTGTGGTGTGCTGCCTTTCTCTGTTCAGCAGGCCATTTTAGGGTCACTAATTTGTGATACTTCTATCAGTGGTTTGAAGCATGGCTTAGGACCCCAAAGGTGTCAGGTGTGTACACACAATGAATCACTAGTCAGGCATTGCCTAGTACTTGTGCAGTTTGTATGTTGTTCTGCTTACATGTGTAGATACCCCATCAGGCTCTCTGCTTGGACCAATACTGCCCACAAGTGGCCTATTCCTGCAAAATGATAACTGGTACACATAAAATGTGTTACTACTCATTATGTAGATTTGTTGTACAAATAACAAGTGCAGGACTCATATGGAGTTTATACCTTTCTGATATATTGCATGCACCTGATCCTTCTAGACCTTTCAAGCCAAACATTCTTCTGATGTGGTCAGCCATGGTAAATCAAGGTAGAAAAACAGGTCATTAAGTGTTGACTAAAATACGGCATTGATGATGGTACTGATGAAGGTACTGTGGAAAATCTAAGGAGTCTGTCTTCCATGGATCTGAGTGGCATCAAACATTCATTTGGTGATCACAGCATCATGTTCAAACTTGTAATCAGCATATTACCTAGGGCATAACAGTCTAGAATGGGGCAGTTGTCAGTAATACAGTAGTGTTCTGGATGGTATAATGACTGATTATTACAGTTTCTGGGCCTGTGGGTTTGTTTCCAGAAATAGAAATCCCTACAATGTGCAGAAAAGCATATGGCAGAGAGTACAAACTAATCTCAGACAGCACTCGGCTACATTCACTCCAGTATTTCTCTAGTATGCACTAGGGATATGAGAAGGCAAAAGCAATTAAATCAAATCAAAATGGTGAGCACAGTATGTCTATTCCTACAATTACAGCAAGTAGCACTTACCTTTAAAACAGTTGTCTAATCTAGCTAATCTAATTTTAATAATGTTTAGATTGGCAATTCTTAATTTCAGTAAGTAGTAAATTTAGAGTCACACCAAATCTGTCCATGAGGTGTAATATGGATCCTTTATTTTAAGTTTATGTTAGCTTTAAAACAGCAGTTTTGTTGTTATTGGTAAGGTAGAACACTGAAATTGAGAAGCACTTGTACGTTTCATAAACATATACAAACATAATTTAAGGAAAATAATTTTGGTGTCCTTAACCACTACTGGCAATTTAGTTCTAATATGCATTCATTTATTTTCTGTGATCATTCTTTCTATCTGGTGATTTAGTTTAATAGTATTTTATGTTGTTGCCCATAGAAAATGTTTACATATTCTTTTAGCTTCTTGGTTTTAAGTATCTAAGTAGACAGCCTATGATTTTATAACTCATTTTACAAAATGTCAATACAGTATTGGAAGCTTAATTTATTCTCAACTTAATTTCTAAGTCTTTGTGTCTGTAATTACTCTCTATCACAGCTGAAACTGTGCAGTAGTTTGTGGAAGCCAGACTTAAAAACATGCTTATTTTTATTCCTGACCAAGTATATATCATTACTTTTTGTGCATCAATATATTCTGTCTTGGCAGTTGTCTGTTCTGATCACCTGATCACCTCTGGGTTATCCATACACAAAATAAGGGCTAAAAACTCCCATGGGAATGAAAGCTAGCCTGCTTAAGGTCCTCACAGATCAATAGCTTGGTAAGTACCTATGACCCTTTGAAGCTATGTCTATAGAATGTTGGGCCATGCTGATTTCACTGTGGCCACAAATGAATTAATGTTCACTGGTGTTAAAAATAAGTAGGCTGTTAGATAAATACTGTAAAAAATATAGAGTTTTGGTGAACTCTGTACAAGGCACAATGACAGACTCTGCATTTCCTCTAAAACTCAGGGCACCATTCATAGGTTCATAGGCTGATACTAGGCTATCTGCCCTAGGGCATTTATAAGCCTAGCCAGAGTGTGTTTGGCTTTCGCCACCCTTTTAGATTAGTTGGCTGTGCCTCTGTATAGTGGGTCACAGAAGGTAGCCCTTTTAAGGTTAGTTTACTGTACCTCTGTCAAGCAGGGACACAAAAGAGATCCCAGTGGTAAACTTACGATCTCCCATCCACTTGTCAAGATTTCTCTTGAAGAGGGTCAGTGAGGGGTTCTGCCTAACATGGATTGGGATTTTGTTCCAGAGTGAGGGTAGCCTCTGGGATATGAATCTGTCCCTCCAGCATGTCCTATTTATTTCTGTGCTGAGGTTCAAGTCCCTGGAGTGTGTAGCTCTAAGGGATTTGGATTTCTTGAGGTGAAGCATGTCCATTAATTCTGGGTTGGACATGGCTTTATACGTCAGACACAGACCACCTCTGAGAAGGTGGTACGCAACTGAGTAGAGCTGGAGTTTCTTTAGCCGAACTGCATAGGGCATCTGTTTGAGCCCATTGATCCTCTGGTGAGATACTTTTGGGGTCTTTCCAGTTGCTGAAGGTGTCAGGTAAGGTACATCCCAAACGGGGCATTGTACTCAATTATGGGCCTGATAAGTGATGAGTAGAGGGGCACAATGACCTCTCTTGATCTATATGTGAACCCTTTCATGATAAGGTGGGCTATATAGAAGATTTTTCTAACCACTTTGGCAACGTGATTGTCAAAGGAGAGATGGCTATATACTTGGGTCCCCAAGTCCCAAATTACTTCTTCCGTACTTAATGGATTACCACCTATGTGGTAATTTGTGGGCACTTTGTTTTTCCCAAAGGGGATGTCTATGCACTTTTTGGCATAGCTTTGGGCCATGGCTCTGGCACCAGTTATCTGTCTCTGTGAGACCCTTTTGGAGGATGCTTGTGTCAGCCAGAGAGTCAATTACAGCACCCAGTTTGCAGTCATCTGCGAACTTGGTCAGCCATAGTCCACCCGTGTTAGCCTGTACCTCGGAGAAATATATACCGAACAAGAGAGGTCCAAGGACTGAGCCTTGTGGGACACCATTTGTAACTGGTTTAGAGTCTGACATGGCACCTGCTATTCTGACCATGTGGGTTCTATCCCTGAGCCAGTTTGCAACCCATCTTGTGACATAGGGGTTGATATTTAAGCTGGTGAGCTTATTTATGATGCCCGAGTAGGTTATTATGTCGAAGGCTTTTGCGAGGTCCAGGTAGGCTGTGTGGACTACCTTCCCTTCATCTATAGCTTTGGTAACTGTTGCAAAGAAGTTGACCAGGTTCAAGAGGCAAGATCTGGCCTTAACTAAGCCGAATTGGGTAGGATCCAGTGTCTGGAGGTTCCCAATGTCTTTGTTTATGATTTCCATGATGATACACTCCATAGCTTTGCAGACCAGGCTAGTCAGGCTTATAGGGCGATAGTTACTGGGGTCTGTTGTGGCACCACCTTTGTGGAGTGGGACCACTGTTGCTGTACGCCATTCCTTCGGTACATATCCTGTAGTAAGGCTGAGTTTGAACAGTGACTTTATATGAGGGTTTAGTTCTTCTTGGAGCTCGTTTAAGACGCAGCCCGGGACACCGTCTGGTCCCATTGATGCTGTGTTTTTTGCTTTGGAGAGGGCAGCTCTCACCTGTGCATCTGTGATCTCAGGAAGGCTACACTCTGTTGGGATAGACATTTGCTCTTTTGGGGGGGAAGGGGGAGAGAAGTTTGCACTGAACCTTTTTGCCAGGATGTTGGCAATGTCTGTGGGTTCAGTGTATTTTTTGTCATTTTGCACTGACTCAGAGCATATCTGGGAGTTGCCTCCCAGGTTTCTGACATAACTAAAGAAGGCCTTGTGATTATCTTTAGTGTCTTGTGCAATTTTTCTTTCGAAGCTGGCCTTGATGATTTTATGAGTGATCGTAGTTTCTTGCTAGTACTGATCAGTGACGCCTTCCCTTTTTGGGATTTTGCTCTGTCATGTAGTAGCTTTTTCCTTCTGTTGTATAGCTTATTTATGGCCGGGGTCCACCAGACTGGTCTCCTGCCTTTGGAGGAGTGAGTCTTGGTTTTATTTGGGATAGCATGCTCCATGCATTCTTGTAGGTGTCCATAGAATGCTTTTGTAAAGGATGCTGCATTCTGGGCCATATTTTCCACTGGCCCGGGGGCTTTGAAGGATTCCACCTCATTTTTGAGAAGTGTGAAGTTTGCTTTTGAGAAGTTCTTCACCATGGTTTCCTTGGCTAAGGGTGGGGATGGAATATAGATGTCCAGTGAGATTTGTTTATGGTCTGGTCTTACCAATGAGGGGTATACCTCTGGTGTGGAACATAGAGACCCCATGTTGGTGATGACCAGATCCAATATGTTTTCCCCTCTTGTGGGAGTAGTGACCAGTTGTTCCATAGCATTTGAGTTTATAAATTCTAGGAACCATTGGGGGAGGGTGTTTGGGCTTGAGTAGTTTTCCCAATCGATGTTTGGGTAGTTGAAGTCACCCAATATAATAGTGGTTGGAGAGACAGTGTTCTCAGGAAAGCCGAGTGAGGTTCCTGTGTTTGGGAGGGTGGTCTGTACCAGGCTACAACCTGAAAGGCAGTTTTTCCCACTGTTAGTTGCACATGGATGGTCTCCGATGCTTTGTGCAGTGCCACTAACCTGGATGTGTGGGTATCTTTGATAAATATGGATACTCCCCCTCCTTTTGTGGTTCGGTCCGAGTTTTGGGGCCAGAAAGCATGGTATGAAGTATAACCTGTTAGTGCTGGGGTGCTCTCGGGAGCCTTGAACCAGGTTTCTGTTACTGCACAGATATTGATATTCTCCATACTGAGGAGAGTCTCGAGTGCGTGCATCTTGAGGTTTAGACTTCTGGCATTGAGCAGCATTACCCTTATTTTTTTTTTCTTTGTGTTGTCTATGGGGGTGGGTTTGTCTTTTGAGCCTTGCCTAAAAAAGGCACTATGGGGGAGGCAAGAGCCTTTGCCAGTATTCATAAACCCAGGGGTGACAGGTGCAAGCCATCCCTAGTGAAGCAACGTGGCTTGTCGAGCATGTCATCCCAGGCTGACAGATACTGGATCCCCTTTGAATGACACCAATACTTTAGCCAATTGTTAAAATTGATCATTTTGTCTTTATACTGCAGCATCATTCTTGGTGAGGGTAAGATGCTACTCAAGGTCAGGGTCATACCGGCCTGGGCTACATGATCAAAGAGCTCCTCTACGTCTTTTTGCATGTAGTCCAGGGAGGTACGTCTCAGGTCATTCACACCAGAATGGACAATGACGGAGTCATATTTGTACTTGCATTGGAGTGACCTGAGTGCTTGTGTTATGTGGCAGATTCTGGCACCCGACAGGCAGCTTACAGTAACCCTCTCCTTGTTCAGCCTGGTGAGTGGGACGTCAGTGTATCTGACAATAGACTCATCTGTTACAAGTGTATTAGGTGTGTTGTTTAGCCTTAAGGGCTGTGACTGTGTGGCACACTGACTTTGTGAGCTATGTGCTACGTGGATATTGTTTCATGGTAGGTGTTGCTTGGATGTCTGCTTTGGAGGTCTCTGCTGCTTAGGCAGATTTTTACTTAGAGCCTCCGAGTATGTTTTTGCGTGTTTATGTGTTTGGTTTGCTGATGCGATAGGTCTATGTGAGACTGGATTTGTGGTGTGTGTGGTTACCTTTTCCTCCTGACAGGCTGTGCCAGTACTGGGTTGAGAGAGCTTAGCCTCCAGTTTGGCTATATAGTTGCATCTCTCACATATATTTGAGCTTGTTGGGAGGAGGAGAGGGTGGTCTGTATACATAAGGCAGTTGTAACATTGCCTCAAGATTCCCAGATTCACCAGCTGGACTGGAGAGTATAAAAGGATGTAGTGCTTTAATTTGTGTTTACCTATGAGATAACTTATATGAGCAAGTGCAGGGCTTTAGAATGAAAATAGAGTGCTTACTTTGAGATTTAAAGTAGTCTAAGGGAAAAAAGTGAAGAGCAGACTTTGTGGAGCTGGGAATAGTTTAAACCTGTTTAAGCAGCACTGCCCGACGCTGCTCTGAGTGCAAGACCACGCAAAGAGAGTTGCAGGGTTTTAAGAGAGAGAGATCAAGGAGTTAAGAATTGACCCAAAATGGCCAATAAAACTACAGCTTCTAGGCTGTAACCACTCCTACAGGGACAGGCAGGCTGCTCAGTGTTAACCACTGCCACTGGTGAACACAGAGACTTCCCTTTAGCCCAAGCAAGCACTGGCCTCCAAGAAACTTACAAACAGTTCAGAACAGCATATCTGGAAC
Source organism: Protopterus annectens (assembly GCF_019279795.1). NCBI lineage: Eukaryota > Metazoa > Chordata > Ceratodontiformes > Protopteridae > Protopterus > Protopterus annectens. Next base: position 1,234,178,806 of record NC_056731.1, on the reverse strand, counting down.
TGAACTTTCTTAAATTTCAGAAAGTGGGAAAAAAGCAAGTTTTTTTTGTTTTTTCTTTTTTTGTTTTAGTTTAAAGGTAGCAGAGATACACAAGTAGCAAAATATTCATAGCAGTGCAATAAATGACCCCACACTTGAGTGCTATGCCAAAGTCAGGTAAAATGCAATTTTAAGAGCAAAAACGATTTTAAATTAAGTGCAACACAGGAAATGCAGTAAACAGGCTCTAGATGTGTGCTAAATACTGTTTCTAATACAGATATAAACTTTAGCAAGCCTGAAAATGCCGAAAAGTAGGCGGCAAAGCAGTAATTCTAAACAAAAAATCAGAAGAAAATACTTAAAATCTCAAAAGTGGCTCCTTTCTTCTCTCAGCATTTTCTCCCCTTGGTAGGTGCTTCAGCAACAACTAACAAGTCTGGAAAGATACCAAAACCACGAGGCAGCAGGGTTTTAAGAGAGAGAGATCAAGGAGTTTAGAATTGACCCAAAATGGCCAATAAAACTACAGCTTCTAGGCAGTAACCACTCCTACAGGGACAAGCAGGCTGCTCAGTGTTAACCACTGCCACTGGTGAACACAGAGACTTCCCTTTAGCCCAAGCAAGCACTGGCCTCCAAGAAACTTACAAACAGTTCAGAACAGCAAATCTGTAACTGAACTTTCTTAAATTTCAAAAAGTGGGAAAAAAACAAGTTTTTTTGTTTTTTCTTTTTTTGTTTTAGTTCCTTATTAATAACACAATTGACAATCCATGTTGATAAACTTTCTGAATGGCATAACTTTTAAAGTTTGTCAAAAAGCACAGAAGGTCTTGCAATACCAGTTTGTTTTGGATACCAGAATAAATTGCATAGACAAGTAAATTCTTATTAGTTGCAGTTATGGTGTTAAGATAAAATGCTGGTTATGTTAACAGATCTATCAGCGGTATATGTAAATTGCACTATGTTATTACAATTCAGGCCTGCCTTTTTTCATCCAAAGATATCACACTGGATATTTCATTTGTTTGTAAATGTTTATAACAAATTATGAGGTTTGTAATACTTGCCTTTACCTCTGTTGCTCTTATTTTTATAGATTGATTTTATGATAGCTTTTTCAATGACAAGGAATCTCATTCTTTTAAATAATTCTTTACAACATAATACCCAATATGTCAGTGATAAATCTTTATAGTTCCATAGAAAATGGGCATAGCTTAAATGCAATACTAACAGAGTATCAAAGTACAAGCAGTGTCTGGCAACAAGGCTGTGGCTTCACAGCAACATATAAAGCCACTGTGTGACACAGATTGAAAAAAAAAATCATATGCCATCTTGTTAAATGTGGCTGTTTTGTTAGCATTAAAAAATTAAATAAATAAATAGCATTAACTAACATGAGCAAATGCAGCAGGATTTACAATAAGCTATATGTATGTCAGGGGTTGCAGTGAACTGTACATATTTTCAATTACTTTAATCATAGTAAGACATCCGTTGTGTGCATAATCAAGAAAGTTGTCATAATTGCTGGGTACAGTTGAGTGTGTGTGTGTGTGTGTGTGTGTGTGTGTGTGTGTGTGTGTGTGTGTGTGTGTGTGTGTGTGTGTGTGTGTGTGTGTATGTGTGTGTGTGTGTGTGTGTGTGTGTGTGTGTGTGTGTGTGTGTGTGTGTGTGTGTGTGTGTGTATGTGTGTTTGTGTGAGTGTGTGTGTGTGTGTATGTGTGGGTGGGTCTACTTCATATGACCTAAATTTCATATGATCGACATTCATTTCACTGAGACCAAAACACGTAAAGTCCAAAACACCGAAAACACATTTGATCGAAACTCATAACATCGACACATGAAATTAATAGCATTATGCCCTTATCCCCACTGTATGGTGATCCTGGAGTTAGAATATATAGTTGGGGGGTGTGGGGGGCTTATGGCCTGCTGACCATGTCTTCCCAGGCTGTCAGATACTGTTTCCCCCTGGAGTGACACCAGAAGCTAAACCAATTATTGAAACCAGTCATATTTTGTCTGTATTGTTGCATCATTCTAGGTGAAAGTAGAATTATGCTTAGGGCTAGGGACATACCTGCCTGGGACACATAATGTGAGAGTTCAGTCATGTCTCTCTTCATATAATCCAGAGAGGTACATCTCAAGTCATTCACTCCAACATGCACTATTATAACAGAGTCATAATGGTAACTGTTGCTTAGTGACTTGAGTGAATGCATGATTTGATGGATCCTGGCACTTGACAGGCAGCTGACTGTGACTTTCTTCTTGTCTAACCTGGTCATGGGGACATCTGTGTGTCTCACGAATGAGTCACCTATGACTAGGACATTAGATTTTGAGGTATTCTGCCTTAATTGATGAGACGCTGATACATGTGTTGTTATATGTAGTGGGGGATTTTGTTCATGTACCAGTATGCATAGGTTGCTTGCACTTGAGAGGTCTTTGGTCTTTTGGTAGGCTCTTAGTGAGTAGCTTCGCATATGTGGGTTTATGTGTCCTGATCTTATCTCGTGTGAGTGGAGAGGTGTGTGTGCTGACAAACTGTTTGATGTCTTGTTTATTGTTACGTGAGTAGACTGGTTCTGGTTTCATGCTATAGTTACATCTCTCACACACTATTATTTGCTTGCTTTAGGAGCAAGTGGTTGTCAGCATACGTGAGACAAATGCTGCATTGCCTCAGGATTCCCATGTCAATCAGGCTGGCTGGAGAAATGTTGGGAAACTGACTGCCCATAGTAGCAATACTTCTTAAGTACTAATTTGTGAGAGGGAAAATTAGATTAGCTATTGCTCTGGGATTAAGAAAAAGACTTATTCTATAGAAGATCAAGGATGAAAAGTAGGGTGACACTGCTCAATGCTCTGTTGAATTGCCTACAGTGCAGAAGTGCACAGCTGTGTTGCTCATAGAGCAGCAGGGAACCTGGAAGTGTTTCAGTGGCTGGTGTCTAAGGAAAAATAGTTTCTAGGTGTTTGAATTTATACAAGGCATCGCCAACTCCCATTGCAAGGTTAGCAGCTATGTGCAAATGCAAGGCTTATACACAAGTGAAATTTAAAAAATCACACAATGATCCTTCCTCCAGCAATCCTCTGCACACACAAGGCTATATCCATACTCTTCTGCCACAAGGGTGCAGGGAAGCCCTTCTTAATATAAGATGGCTGACTTTGAGTTCAAGTGTATGGATAAACAGGCTAGGTTCAGCAAGTCTGGATCTAGTCTATACTAAGTAATATTTCAGTGCAAAACAAATTCAAGTAATAAGCAGACACAAACAGTAAAAACAGTCAAAAACACACAAATTAATTCAGTAAAATAGTAAAATACAGATGAAAAAATGCAGATCAAACTCAAAATAATCTTAATTTCTTGTTCTTAGCTTTATATGGCTTGGATTCAAGCAGAAGCACTCAGAATCTCTGGCAAAGGACACTAAAATCAGAGTATCTCCAATTAATTGAGCCAAGAAACATACAAATGCAAGGCTTATATAAAGGCAAAGTTAAACTAGTCTGCCAATAGGAAATCACACAATGATCCTTCCTGCAACAATCCCTATTTCAGGCAAGGCTAAATCCATACTCTTCTGCCACAAGGATGCAGTGGAGCCCTTCTCAATGTAAGATGGCTGGATGTGAGGTCAAGTTTATGAAAAAGTGCAGATCAAACTCAAAATAAGCTTAATGTCTTGTTCTTACTAAAGGCCAATCCTGTTCTCTAAATGAAAGGGGTTGAAATGCAGGCTGGATGTCCAGTTTACAAACTCAGGGGTCTGTAAATATCTTGATAGCATGTGCTGTCTAAAAATGCATAGCATACTTTGGTTTGCTCCTTGTCAATGAAGTCATTAACTGAAACTGGGTGAGACAGATGGTGAATAAGTTGAAATGCACCTTCCCTCTTTTTTTGGGATCAGCCCTGTGGGGGAAGTCTTAAATATTGGCCAAGGCGGTGAGCCAAAAGGCCTACAATGTGACTCTGTTCATGTTCATGTTCAATTTCAATTAGTCTGTAAAACTCCTTTTTTCCCGTAATAGAAGTTGGATTTTTCATTGTGTTGCCATCTCTTGAGAATGAAGAACCAATGGTGAAACGATGAAAAATCTTTAAATAAGGAAACTGGCTGCTTGTTTATTGGGGTACTTAGAAAGCTCACTCACTTTTTAGCTGATTGACCTTGATTGTGTATTAGAATGCATTGTATGTACTTCTGACCTTGAAAAGAGCTCCCTCTTTGCCCTCAAAAAGGAAATCTAACTCTATGTATTGGGTCTTGTCTAGCAGCAGGTGATTTTTTATCTATAGTTGAATTGCTTTTAGTAGCCATTCTTCAACAAGCACCTAATTCTAGAGTGATTCCTCTCACAATTGGAATAAAGGTGAGGAAAAGGTCAAGCTGGCCAAGAGCATTTCATTTATCAAATGCCTGAAAAGATTTCACTTTTAGATGGCTCTCTGACAGAGTGGAAGAACTGAGGTTGGCATGACACTGGGCCAACTGTCAGAAAGGTACTGATCTCACCCTAGGGATTTTGTTTTGCCCTCAGCTTCCTAAAATGCTGTTCATATTATGACCATGTCAGACTTTCCTGAATATGGTGTGCTTCTTGGATTATGAGAAAATAAGCCAATAGATGAAGAGTTTTTTTAGAGTTATTTTCAATTAAAATTGTCATGTAGAAGATGAACCCTAAACCCAGTTGTCCAATTTTTTTGTGATGACCTTGGATGAGGTTTTTTACTCAGAGCAGCCAAGGCTGTAACAAAATCCTGTGATTCTGTGTTTTTAACTTCAGTTATCCACTGTATGCTGTCAGTGTCAATCAAATCAAAAATGTCCACATAATCTCCATTGACTACCTTCTCTTTAATTCTGGGAGGTACATGAGCCATAATATGAGAACCTAAATGAGTAGAGCCTACAGATGACGGAATGGACATAGGGGCTAGAAACTGAGTTAAATCCTGATCAGGTTCTACATTTAAGGTCTTTCGGAAGGTGGTCAAATATGTAACCTAATTCTGACTGACTGTGGATATAGAGGGAGGAGTCAAGTTGCACTGGGTTGCTCTTGGAGTACTACTGCTAATGGTGGGGTACTTGGTGTCAAATCCCTTTTCTAAAACCAAATCAAACACCTTATCTTTTCTTTTTCTGGAAGGGAATCTAACAATTCTTCCAAATCTCCAGACTGTCATCTTTCTGGTAAAAACTCTCTGATTTCAATCCCAGTTCATTATCTTCACCATCCTGACTACTCTCTGAGGTTTTTGTTAGAATTTTGGAGATAAGATTCAATTGGGAATGTCTTTCTGAGTTCAATGCCTAGGTCTTTTGAGAAGTGCTTTGGTTATTAACTGATCATTCTTGATAACAGGCTGACTTCTCCTCTTGCTTTTGTGATCATTGTTATGCTAATAAGCAGCTTCCAAGTTTGAAAACATGCCTTGGACATTAGATGTTAACTGCTTCCATCTAGCCTTTAATCTCTTCTGTGGAGATGAACCTATGAAAATAAAACCTGTTACTGACTCTTGATATATACTTAGAGGATGTAGATAAACACTACACAAGGAAGCTAAACATCAATGAAACTTCTTTAAGCAAACATTTATAGCCTGTAGTTCAAGTCCTGACAATGCCCATGATTTTAAAAAAAATGTATATGTATATATATATATATATATATATATATATATATATATATATAAATTACTTGTGGGTCCCATTCAGTGTTGAAGCTTTTGAATGGAGATTGTGGTATTGTGGGGATCAGGGATTGTACCCTTTCCTCACTGTAATATGATCTCAGAGTTGGTGTATATAATATGTAGGGGGGTGGGGGTGCAAAAAGATAGATTTCTCATTAGTTTTCAAACTTCAACATTTTTGGAAAGTCAATCATATGATCTTGACCATATGAAATTCAACTTTTTGAATAGTCAAGCGTCTGAATGGGTTCTATATCTATATAAAATAAAAGGATAAAGAGGTCACACAGACAAATCATTTAGTAAAATCTGCAAGAAAAACCCAGCCAAGCTACAATCTTAACTATGTGATACCTTAAACCTCCTGTAATGGAGGCCAAAGATATATATTCAAATGACCCCATAGGGCATCAAAGTGTTTCACCTATGTGGCTTTCGAATGTCCATGACTTTTTTATTTTATAATGTATCACACAGTGAAAGCTCTAACTTGGCTGGGTTTATATATATATCATATATATATATATATATATATATATATATATATATATATATATATATATATATATATATATATAGACATATATTATACAGAGAGAGAGAGACAGAGAGAGACAGGGAGAGACAGAGAGAGACAAAGACATATATATTTATGTATATTGCAATTATTAAGGAAGTCTACACTTTCCTGACTGATCTACATAAATCCATATGTAAAGCCTAAAGCAGGTGAAAATGAGTTTAAGTTAATAAGTTGTGGACCTATGAATGAGAACTGATCGTAAGTTGTCATTTGAATTATTTCTTGTTAGATTTCCTCCTTTTTTGATTCAGCCCCATTACGGAACTATTTTGATATTTGATACACAAAATAAGCCAATGTGCAGCACCAAAAGTGCTGTTACACATGTTCTAGGCTATTCCTATGGCAAGTCTAACATTCTGACAAAAAGTGTGCAGTTTCCTGAAGCAAATACACGCATCCTAAATAAAATACTTTAATTTGGCTCAAGGAAAACAAGCCTCTCCTTTGTTTACTTTCTGAAAGAATGATCAGATATTATATCATGATTATAACCATTTGACCAAAAGTTAACACTCTCTGAGTAATCCATGAAAACTCCACTTAACAAAATGATGATAGGCATTGATTTTATATATCATAAATGACGAAAGTTGAAAAGAAAATATAATTTGCTAATCTAGTGATTTCCCAGGTTAAATGCATTATTAAATCAGTCTTTGATGTGGTTAATTGTTCCCACATTATCTGTATGTCCAGATTTGACTCACCAAATGAATAAAGGGCATGTAGAAAAGAAGGATATCAACATGAACTGACATCACTGAGCTAATGTCGACTTAAAAAAGTGAAGCCTACTGTATCCCAAAAATTAGTTACATGTGATAGAGGATGCTCTGCTGATGTATGCATTCAAAAATGCAGCAGATTCTAGCCATTTCACATACTTCTAAATAGCAGGTTTTTTACAAGTAAAATGACTGAATACCATAGCCTAATTAGCACAAAAGAATCATATCAAAGCCACAAGGCACTCATCCACTGCCAAGTCCTGAGTGGTATTCACTAAACATATATTGCTGTGCTCCTGCAAGCAATCAAAATCTAACCATTGAGACAAACTTCAGATCCATGACAGTGTGGCATAACCTGTCAAGAAGCAATGCATTACAATCCGCTCACAAAAGAAATTCCAAATAAAAAAATCTACTAGAGTGCTAGATAAGTGTAACTCCCACAAGACTAAGGTGCCACATTCAAGGGCCATGCCATCAAACTAACAACCAAGCTACCAACCTCCCTATTTCTCATCCTGAAAGCTGAGTCTGTATCAAACTCTCAGAAGATAAAATACCCCCACGAGACAAGATGGAAACTAAGTACCAAGACTGTGAACCTGAATAAATAATCTTATTCAAGTAAACTATCTTGCTTTTAGTAATGTTATTTCAAAATTCATCAGAGGCAGAACACAACAAAGAAAACAGCCCAAGTAGCGAAATGACAACTGATTTGTCTAAAGCACTCAAAGTAAAAATATTCACAAAAAATGTTGTAAAGAAGTTTCTATGTTCGAACCCAGGACCAAACAGTAGTGACACTTTATTCACAGAATTAACTAGTGGAGTTTCCTAAATAATATACATTATTTTTTTAACTATTCAGAGGTTTTACACTGACTTGCAGAACTAATTGCTGGTGGACATCTCCATATAGGGTGAATGAGGTATCCTGACATGACTTCACAGCAAAAGGGGATTTAATAAGATACTGTATTCTGCTGCTTCATCCTCTGAAGTGAGGAACATTAAATCCATGCAAGTATACGTTACGTCCTCAACTTCTCCCAGCACTGACTCATTCATGGTGACAATGTGCCTGCTGACAAGCTGTTCTTGAAGGTTATGGGCCTCTGGTCTTGGTACAGAGCAATAAGCTAGAAGACTGTACAGTTAGCATAAGATAGCAACAAGGAGCAAGCAGAACTCATCACTAGAACAATCTGTGTTAGGGATAAGAACACCACCACTGGAACTGTCTTTTTTATTTCATTTAAGCATTTGTTGATCAGGTGAGCAGGCTGATCTGAGCACTATCTTCAGTCAACACCCATGCTGAAAGCTTTTCTTTGAAAAGTGGGTGTATACTTTTCTAATGATCACCGTATATGTAACAAGGGTGTGTGTGTGTGTGTGTGTGTGTGTGTGTGTGTGTGTGTGTGTGTGTGTGTGTGTGTGTGAGTGTGTGTGTGTGTTTTTAATAAAAGTTCTTCCTGAATCATATGTACAGTAATACTTTTGCATTCATTTAATCTCGGTCCAACATCTCACAGAGGTACTCTGAGCACATGAAATGTAACCTCCATTTGCACATGCCTCCTAATATGCAGAAGTAGGGCAATATAATTAAAAAGTGACAGAAAATCTCATGATGTGTTGAAAACTTGGCTTATTTTAATCTTTTGTGTATTATAGCCATTTGCCAGGACTACGCATTTGTACTTCTGTGCCAGCTGTGCAGATATTAAATCTAATAAAATAGAAATTAAAAAATAAAGGAATGGTACTCGTTGTATGAAACATATTAACTTATCACATCACATTACAATTACAAGCATGATAGGATAAGAAATAACTGGTAATATGGTGCAATCAGTTTCCATTCTGATTTCTAGCTTAAACAAACTGTCATGCCCTTGTCAGCTACTGTATCACATTCTGTCTGTGATGTTATATAATCCAATGTTTTGATAAGACTGTCACAAGCTACTAAGACACAGATTTTTTTATACTTTTTCTAGCAAGAAGACAAAGACGTTCCTTAGGTGTTTATAGTCATTTTAAATTCCAACAGCATTAGTTGCTCTACAATGCAAATGGCTCATGGTATGGCTTCTCTTTGCATTTCCATTCAATAGCCCTCTTCCCAAACTACAAATCGAGAGACTTGAGTGTTTTTTTCCTTTTAGGCTATAACGGGATGTAAAGATTCAGATGAAACTGCCGGCTCCCTTTAAATGACCATATGGCACAGGCATTATAGAGACAAAAATAATAAATGAAAAATTTGTAAATGAGAAATACATTATTATGCTTAGATGTGGATGTATACACACACAAGCGCGGACTCACACACATTTTTAACCAGTGTTTAGTTGTCCATTTATTTCTTACCCCCACCTTTAAGATAATTGCTTTATGTGCATTTGTTTTGAATTTTGCAATGATCTTTGCTTTGAAGCAGTCCTCATACTGTTTATATTTAATACCTTTTATGTAACCATCATTTTCTGAGCTTGCATCAAGTGTCTTAGGCAAATTCACAACACATGGCATGTCATGTAATTTTGTCTATAAGCATTTTTGATTTGGTCTAGTCATAACTAAAAGCATTTATGAGTTTCAAATTTCTTGTGCAAGTGGCATTGTATATTTCAAAGGGTGCATTGAAATATGTATAAACACAGATATTTTGTCTTTACAAATAAGTAAAAAGAATAATATCAGTGCTGCAAAATTCCACAATCATCATATTTATCATCTTACTCAAACTAACTACTCAGCTAGATATTCAGAAGTTGAAATTGTTATCATCCTCGTAATGGTCATATCCTCGTAATGGTCATATTTTATTTAGGTAGCAATAAGTGCAATTCCACCATTGTACTTCCTGAGAGAAGAGCATTGATTTATGATCACATTTTAAAGTGTTGTTTTAAGAGGTGACGATAGAGCTTGTTTGGATTGCTGACTAGTTTGCCGCTGAACTCCTTCCAGGAAGAGGCCTGGTTTGTTGGACCTTCTTTTTGTCATTCCAGGTCAGCGGTAGCAGTAGGAATGTCTAACTACTAGGAATGCAAGAACAGAGTGTATGATAATTTAGTAAGCAGGAAGTGAGGTGAGAAGTATGTGGGTGGGAGTATATGGATAGGCGTAGTTTTTTCAGCCTGTTTGGCACTGGCATTAGGCATTCACTCTCCCTCCCCACCTTCGGTTCAGTCAGTGTTGCTACTTAAAAGGGAGGGAAGAACTGTGGATCTTTCCTTCTAAAGAAGGGAAGTCCTTATTTTCATTTGCATCCTTCCACTTAGGCTGTTTCGATGACTGGTGGTCTATGCTAATTGTGGTGGAGATTATGTAATTTTGTCATTGAGGGGTGGTGTAACACCACTAGTTGGCTGAAAGATTGAGGCAAGCATTCTGTCTCTCTCCTGGTAATCCTGAACATTGCAAATATTTAGAATTAGCTTTGTTTTTAATATTATGTGGTGAGCGTTCTACTGCACTGCAAATGCTTGATATGGACGTATGGTTAATACTGATTTTCATTTTGAATTCCACAAAAGCTTGAAGTTATGCTTTGTTTCTAATAAAATTCCGGTTGCACTGTCTATACTGATGTCTGTAATGTGTTAGGTTTGTGGTTTAGGAACAAACTACATTATTTTCAGAGTTTTGATACTTATTTTTACTGATTTTTTTAACTAACAACAGATTATACGACAAATAAGAATACTCAGAGAAGCTTCTAGTATAAACGGCATGCTGAAGTGAAAGCCTCTTTCAGATGCTGTTTTTAGAAAACCATAGAACTGATAGAAGAAGAAGTAATGGAGCATGAGTAAGTGGTAAATGTTATTACATTATCCATGTGTTTCCTTTACTTGCACTTTAATATGACTTGCTAATAAATTATACTAATAAATAAAAGGAACAGAAGGCATTGTACACTCCTTTGTTAGTAACTAATTCTTTTGAACTTTTTGATTTGTTATACACACTTTAAATTATCCATTTTGTTTATGTTATGTTATATTATTTATTTTTAAGATTGCTATTAATAGTTAATATATGCTATTAAAGAATTTTCAAAGTTATATATTGTAGTTGTCAAGAGACTTCCAAAACCCCATTTATTTCAGCTTACTAAGGACAATTAAAACAGTGATTTATTCTACAGCTTGTTGTACTGAATCCTAGAAATTATGCAATACATTTATTTATTTCAAAAAGATAGGTCCTACTGCGAAGAACGAGTATAATGCTGACAACCCAAAAATTCTATTATTCAAGCAGCCAAGTCCAGATAATGTTCGTGCAAGTCCGTTTATTATATAACAAATAAAAAACACGGATAAGCGCTTTCGCTAAAGTTAGCTTCTTCAGATCCTACAGACACTGAATTAAGTCAGCACATTTTATAATCTACATAATTATACATAATAGAATGATTGTAACAATTAAATGATTAATTAAAAACAGTTTAAACACAAACACATGGTCTAAGGTTAAAAACAGTTTAAAAACACATAGATTCTTACAGAGTGTATATCAAATTTAAGTGCACTAAATATTTTCATGGTGAATTATGAGTTTGTGTTTGGTTTAGTGCATCTATAATAATGAACTTCTAAATAGATGTTTATTAGAATATTGGATACAACTACTGTATAGAAAAAACTGATATGTTAATATTAATTATAAAAATGTCGAATTAATAAATATAATATATGTATGATATATGGAGTATGTGTATGTATTTATGTTTATAGAGACATATGGATGAAATATGTAAATAGATAAATAAATAATTAAAAGATTTACTGTGTATGTGAGTATGGAATGAATTATATATATATGTATCTATTCAAATATTAATATGTGTGTATATATATGTAGATACATTTATGAATGTGTAGATGAAGGTATAATATATGAATTCAATTATGAATGTGTAAATGAATAAATATGAAATTATATGTCAATGATAAATATATAAATATATAAATATATAAAAATGTGTAGAAAATATATAATAAATATATGCAAATATATATAAAAAATATGTGAGTAGAATGTGTGTGTGTATATAAATATGAATATGAAAGGGATGTGGAATTAATTATAAATGTTTGTAATTATTGAATGCATGAATGTAAATGTATAGTAATGGTCAAAGTGAGTGGGATATGTATGGGTGTATGAATGTAATGAAATGTGGTCGATATATGTCACTCATCTAATAGGCATATATAAAAGGGGTGGCAACAATATTGTTTGTATAGAAGACAAATTTATATATTGTAATTAGATGGTCTGGTAGTAGAGGGGTGCTGTTCATCTAATTGACTCATGAATAAGAAAGATGCATTAAAGATGGTAATAGTAAAAGGGTATTAAATAGTGGATATGGAGAGCAGCTATATGCGTTCTTATTTGATGTTTCTACGCTGTTTAAGGTATGACTTAATTGATGCTCTTTCATTTTAGCCATGTCCTTTGTCTGCTCTAAGTTGGATAATCCAACCACTTTCCTTCCCTTCTGTATAACATCTTACATTTCCTCCCCTCTCATTGGGTGTTATCATTTCTAAAACTCTGAATGTGAAAGTATGAGAGTCCCCAGCTTGTACTATGTGCTTAGCTAAAGCATTGTTGAGATTTTTCTTTTTAATATTATAACAATGCTCTCTTATCCTATCTCGTAGGCAACGATTAGTTTTGCCTACGTAGAATGATGAGCATAAAGTACATACTGCTAAGTACACCACATGGCAAGTCATGCAGTTGGCATCTGCATTAAGATGAAATTCTTTATTCAAATCTGGGTGTATAAAACTGGTTTCAGTATTGATTAATGGGCAAAAGTTACAATGTCCACATGGTTTAGTAAAACCTTTCGATTGTATATCTTTCCTGCCTATATTATAGCATAGTAGCCTTTTGAGATTCCTTTTATTTCTGTATAGGAATAACGGCTTGTCCCCCACTATGTTCCTAATTCCATCATCAGTCATTAAGATATTCCAGTACTTATTGATAATATATTGAATTTCATTGTTGTCCCTAGTAAAGAAAGTGGAAAATTTGACTTTATGTGAAATTGTAGTATTGCTGTTTTCCTCTATAATATTTGGTCCAAAATAAGGGGCACCTTTGTTTGCACGTGTAGCTGCTGTTATCTCTAAGTGTTCCACTATTTCATTGGATTTATATCCTCTTTCTAATAAGTTCCTTTTCAGGTCATTTAAGTCTCTTTCTAGACATGTCTCAGTTGCATTCATCCTGGACATTCGTAAAGCCTGCCCCTTCATAATGTTTTTGAATACATATGTTGGGTGCATGCTAGTCCTGAATAAAAGCATATTCCGATGACAGTTTTTCCTGTAAGTTCCAGTATTAATAGCTCCACATGATAATTTTTCAATGAAAAGGTCTAGAAAGTCAATCTTATTTGTACTCCATTGTGCTGTGAATTTTAAACAATCATTCATGTTATTAATGACCATAATAACATTTTTTAAATCATTCAAAGTACCATCCCATAAAATAAATAAATCATCTACAAAGCGCCTGTAAAATTTGACATTGGATTTAAATAGCATATCCTGGAAGAGTACTACTTCTTCCCAGTGTGCCAAAAACATGTTGTGAAGCTCATCTTCAGTGACTTTGAAATAGGCTTCAACTAAAGGATGGTTAATTGGTATGAAGTCACTTAAATTTTTAAAATTAAACGGTTTAGTGTTATTACTATTGGTGCATGTGTTATGTGCTGTAGCTTCATCTTTTGAATTAAATATGTTTCAACATAACTAATAGTGGCATTATTGATACAATCACAGATCTCAAAGTCTTCTGTCGCAACATAATGTTGAAACACATATTTAATTCAAAAGATGAAGCTACAGCACATAACACATGCACCAATAGTAATAACACTAAACCATTTAATTTTAAAAATTTAAGTGACTTCATACCAATTATTACTATTTCAAAGTCACTGAAGATGAGCTTCGCAAGTTTTATAACAATAAAAAACACTATGAAAAAAGAAATAAGAAAAGATTTGATAATTTAAATTTTAAAGAAAGAACTAGTTTAAATAAATTAAAAAATGATTCAAACATTTCAATCAGACTGGCAGACAAAGGATCTGGAATAGTGATTCTAGACACTGAATACTATATATAGAAAATGAAATTTATGCTTCAAGATAAATTTTATGTTAAAGAAAATATGGAATCTGTGAGCAATATGTGTATTTATGTATATAATACTTTATTAGACATCTACAAAAGTGGCCTAATTAACAAAAATCTATATGAATACTTATACATACAAACACCCACCATTCCCACTATACAGGGCCTACCGAAAATTCATAAAAATCATACTGACCCAACAATGAGACCGATAGTCTCAGAAAAAGGTTGGGTGACAGAACACTTCTCAGTTTTCATTGAAAAACATTTAAGATGTGTTCTAGATACCAATTTACATGTGTTACGTGATTTAAAACAATTTTTAACAGATTTATATGATAATTTAAAGGATTGTACATCTATAGAAGACTTAATATTGGTTATGTTAGATGTACAATCACTTTTTACAGTGATTCCCAATGAATTAGGATTGACTTATGTTAGTTCTTACCTCAAGAATCATAGTGAATATTCAGACATTCTAACTGATCTAATAACACATTTTTTAGAAATAGTCTTAGAAAATAATGTGTTCATGTTTGATAATGACATCTACAGACAATGCGATGGCGTGGCTATGGGCACTCCATGTGCCAATAGCTACACCAACATGTTTTTGGCACACTGGGAAGAAGTAGTACTCTTCCAGGATATGCTATTTAAATCCAATGTCAAATTTTACAGGCGCTTTGTAGATGATTTATTTATTTTATGGGATGGTACTTTGAATGATTTAAAACATTTTATTATGGTCATTAATAACATGAATGATTGTTTAAAATTCATAGCACAATGGAGTACAAATAAGATTGACTTTCTAGACCTTTTCATTGAAAAATTATCATGTGGAGCTATTAATACTGGAATTTACAGGAAAAACTGTCATCGGAATATGCTTTTATTCAGGACTAGCATGCACCCTACATATGTATTCAAAAACATTATGAAGGGGCAGGTTTTACGAATGTCCAGGATGAATGCAACTGAGACATGTCTAGAAAGAGACTTAAATGACCTGAAAAGGAACTTATTAGAAAGAGGATATAAATCCAATGAAATAGTGGAACACTTAGAGATAACAGCAGCTACACGTGCAAACAAAGGTGCCCCTTATTTTGGACCAAATATTATAGAGGAAAACAGCAATACTACAATTTCACATAAAGTCAAATTTTCAACTTTCTTTACTAGGGACAACAATGAAATTAAATATATTATCAATAAGTACTGGAATATCTTAATGACTGATGATGGAATTAGGAACATAGTGGGGGACAAGCCGTTATTCCTATACAGAAATAAAAGGAATCTCAAAAGGCTACTATGCTATAATATAGGCAGGAAAGATATACAATCGAAAGGTTTTACTAAACCATGTGGACATTGTAACTTTTGCCCATTAATCAATACTGACACCAGTTTTATACACCCAGATTTGAATAAAGAATTTCATCTTAATGCAGATGCCAACTGCATGACTTGCCATGTGGTGTACTTAGCAGTATGTACTTTATGCTCATCATTCTACGTAGGCAAAACTAATCGTTGCCTACGAGATAGGATAAGAGAGCATTGTTATAATATTAAAAAGAAAAATCTCAACAATGCTTTAGCTAAGCACATAGTACAAGCTGGGGACTCTCATACATTCACATTCAGAGTTTTAGAAATGATAACACCCAATGAGAGGGGAGGAAATGTAAGATGTTATACAGAAGGGAAGGAAAGTGGTTGGATTATCCAACTTAGAGCAGACAAAGGACATGGCTAAAATGAAAGAGCATCAATTAAGTCATACCTTAAACAGCGTAGAAACATCAAATAAGAACGCATATAGCTGCTCTCCATATCCACTATTTAATACCCTTTTACTATTACCATCTTTAATGCATCTTTCTTATTCATGAGTCAATTAGATGAACAGCACCCCTCTACTACCAGACCATCTAATTACAATATATAAATTTGTCTTCTATACAAACAATATTGTTGCCACCCCTTTTATATATGCCTATTAGATGAGTGACATATGTCGACCACATTTCATTACATTCGTACACCCATACATATCCCACTCACTTTGACCATTACTATACATTTACATTCATGCATTCAATAATTACAAACATTTATAATTATTTCCACATCCCTTTCATATTCATATTTATACACACACACACATTCTACTCACATATTTTTTATTTATTTTATATAGATATTTGCATATATTTATTATATATTTTCTACATATTTTTATATATTTATATATTTATATATTTATCATTGACATATAATTTCATATTTATTCATTTACACATTCATAATTGAATTCATATATTATACCTTCATCTACACATTCATAAATGTATCTACATATATATACACACATATTAATATTTGAATAGATACATAGATATATAATTCATTCCATACTCACATACACAGTAAATCTTTTAATTATTTATTTATCTATTTACATATTTCATCCATATGTCTCTATAAACATAAATACATACACATACTCCATATATCATACATATATTATATTTATTAATTCGACATTTTTATAATTGATATTAACATATCAGTTTTTTCTATACAGTAGTTGTATCCAATATTCTAATAAACATCTATTTAGAAGTTCATTATTATAGATGCACTAAACCAAACACAAACTCATAATTCACCATGAAAATGTTTTAGTGCACTTAAATTTGATATACACTCTGTAAGAATCTATGTGTTTTTAAACTGTTTTTAACCTTAGACCATGTGTTTGTGTTTAAACTGTTTTTAATTAATCATTTAATTGTTACAATCATTCTATTATGTATAATTACGTAGATTATAAAATGTGCTGACTTAATTCAGTGTCTGTAGGATCTGAAGAAGCTAACTTTAGCGAAAGCGCTTATCCGTGTTTTTTATTTGTTATATAATAAACGGACTTGCACGAACATTATCTGGACTTGGCTGCTTGAATAATAGAATTTTTGTGTTGTCAGCATTATACTCGTTCTTCGCACTAGGACCTATCTTTTTGATATTATTTTACTTGCTTGGTACGAGTGCGTTTATCTGTTGGACTGTCACACACATACTTTATTTACACATTTATTTATTTATTGTATTTATTTATATTTGTTCACCATGGTAGTGCACTGATCTCAAAGAACCACTTGCAATCACAGCCTGGGTGAATAGGATTACATAAGGAATGAACAAACATATTTATGATGCAACGATATGCTAAAAAAACAAACATATATACATATTTACTGATGCAAGAATATCTTACAACATTTAGTTCAAGAAGCAATTAACAGTCATAGCAAGTGTGGAAAAATGGAATTATGCTTAGCAGAGCTTTATGGATAAGATGTAGCCATAATGACTGAGATGGCTTATGCTACAGGGAAAGTAGCATATCATTCATTATACAGAGATGTATGAAGATGTCAGATGAGGCAAGTGAGAATAGTTCCAAGAAATGACACAATGGGGAGAAGACAGAGAAAATATGTCATAGGCATGCAAAGGAAGGGAAGTAGAAAGAA
The DNA here is from genome assembly GCF_019279795.1 of Protopterus annectens. NCBI lineage: Eukaryota > Metazoa > Chordata > Ceratodontiformes > Protopteridae > Protopterus > Protopterus annectens. Next base: position 1,234,161,014 of record NC_056731.1, on the reverse strand, counting down.
GTGTGAGAAATGCAAAGAAAAGAGGGAAGTATGGTAAACTGGGAGGCAGTTAAGTAAATGGGAATCACAAGATAGGGAAGGATGAAATAGGGATGTCAATAAGGAACAAAATATTTTAAAATGTTTATGAAACTGCATATTATACAGTTCAGGATAAGAGAAAATGCCAATTATGTTCACTTTTTTTGAAACTGCATATTATACAGTTCAGGATCAGAGAAAATGCCAATTCTGTTCACTTTTTTCTCTCATTTGAATTGCTGGTTAAAGTTACAGAACCAAAAGATATATAGTGATGGATGAAAAGGAAAGTATAAAATTAATTAAAATATGTGTTAATTACAAAATACTAAATATACTCAGCAGTATAAAATACACATTTATGCCATTTAATGAGAAATCATCCAGCGTGGTGTATTTCTATAAAACCATAGTACTATCATAAGCCATCAAAGAAAAGACTTGTCAGTATTTAAAAGTGAGTTTTTGACTTGTGAGTTACCTGATGATTGTTCTACATCAGCTCTATTCCCTTAGTTTAATTGTTTAATGTTTCTCAGCCGTATGCAGTTTGGCAGTGTATGAGCAGCCCGGTATCTATTCAACCTCTTCTGTTGTCTTGGAGTACATTAGACAAAGGGTGTCTTTATTCTTACAACACTCCATACCTTAGATATCACCACAATGCAATAGCAACATATGCTTTACCTACTATTTGTAAGCATTCTCTTTAGAATTCATGTATTTTATTCTTCAACCAACCATAGTAATCCCAACTCAAATACCAACTATAAATGAAAACCTTATTACAGGAAGAAACTTTCATTGTATTACTCTGATTCATTAACTGATTAGTAAAGTGATTACATGTCTCCTACCTACTGGAAAGTACTAAAGTAAGGATGATAACTTGGCACAACCAAGCACTACTAAAATCTATGTGAACCACTAAAAATGTATGTGTTCTCCCTTAACAGTTAATAATTTCTAAATATTTTCTGTGTGTATTCTAGAAAATCTTGAATATGTGTGCATCTATTGTTGAACAAATGTCCATTTTGTAATATTTCACTGTATGTATACATGTAATATATGTCTGGAACTTTTCTCCCCGGTCCTTCGCTGAAAATGGACATATATCCAGTCGAACTTTCCCGGTTAACAAATGTAAAATAAATAAATAGTTTGAAAGTTTCATACCTTTTTGCTTCATTAGCACAGAACTCATTTTAGCTTAGTAGGCTGAAAGGTAGCTCAGGTACTTCACCATAGCAGAGAGCATGTGCCATATTTTTCTCATTTCTAACTCATTAACCCCTAGAAATATCTTCAGTTGTTTCAACAGGATCAACTCAGGGATGCCTCTAGGTGTCTAATCCCACCTATTTATATTAAAATTAATAAATAATTCTAAACCCATGCTACATACAAGTTATTTAAACATATTTTAAAGCTTATATGATGAAAACCACAGCCGCATTTATGTTTCACCTCTGCCAAGTACATCTGAGATGTTAAATGTTCTCATATGCTATTTATTTTGTCATAATGTTCATGTTTTTCAAAATATCTCAACAACCAAGCAATACAGACAGAAATGTTTAGCTTCACATGAATGCCAATGGTTGGAAGAGCAAAATGCTGCTGACAGTGTATTTGCGTGTATGTATGTGTAGCTTGAGCAGTTAGAGATATTGCAAATGATATACAAAGGATTACAAAAATTAACTTTACTTTGTTTATTGTAATATTTAAAATCCAAATGAAATACCATAGAGCTTGTATTTGGGCTGCTTAAATCATGGTTCCATTATTTGGATATATCTGACCATACCTTGGAATATAACCTTAACAGCTCTGCCAAAATGTTGCCTGCTATTCTCTTTCATAACATTATACTCAGAAAGCAGTTGCAGAAGGATGCCAAAGGACAGGGCCAGCAGCTCCCAGCACTACTGCCAGGGCCAGCAGACACAGATAAGGGGTCAGATGAGTAACCTGTAGCTGGGGATGATCATGGCAGATGGAGGCATGCACAGTATACCATAGCACTGCAGCGAACAGCACTTACACTCACCACCCAATTAAGACAAAAAGAGCAAAGCAGATACATATGTAACACTGATGCATACTAACAAACTAGCCCATGCAATGGCTGACTACAGTGAGTGATAGGCAAAGGGCATCCTCAGGTTACGTTGTTCTCAGCAACAATACAAAAGAGGAGTGATGAAGGTGTAATGAACAGATAATTGCTTATTTATGTTTATGTACTGTATCTCAGCAAAATCCAATTATGATGACCTATCCAGGAATTTCATAACAATGACCAATAAATATATGCAACAAATACAAGCAAAACAAAATATGATGCATTCAAATGGAACACTAATGTTATTTGCATATGAATTATTTTGCCCCTATGTGCATCAAGCATAAGCAGCCCCATGTCAAGCAAATACATTGGGAGCAGAGAAATGGCAGCAAAATCTCCAAAGGTACATGATTAGGCATATCTTTACAACCTTATGACTACAGTAAAAAAAAACATCAAGACAGAAATGACAAATTGCAATCCAACAATACAAAGAAAAATGGTATTCACCAAAAACACGCTCATTATATGCATCAGGAATAAGCAACCCAGCAGGGGTCAAAGCAATCTCAGCATCATCCGCACAAGGTGCTGATCTAGCTGTACTGCATAAGTAATACTACCTTCTACTATTAATACTATGACTAGTACTATCTATTCCTAGTACTGATACTAAAACTACAACTATGAGAACTACAACACTACTGAAGATAAGCAGAATAAACATATCTGAAAATGATTAGGTGTAATAATGAAACTTAGACCTTCGACTAAAGCATTAGCTGGCCACTCTGTGCATCAGACAAAGGCAGCCCTAAATCATAGAATTGTGCAAAGGGCAGGGTGCAGTCATCATCATTACAGTGTGTGTGTGTGTGTGTGTGTGTGTGTGTATGTGTGGAGGAGGTTTAAAGGAGGGCGTGTCTGCTACAATAGAAGAGTGTCAGTGAGTGGGAGAGAGATTAGGTCAGAGCAACTATGCACTATCAGGACCAGTATCTCCAGATGGAAAGATGTCAGTTTTGAAGAATATTTTGTGTGTATGTGTGTGTGTGCGAGTGTGTGCACTCGCGCGCGTGCGCGCGCGTGTGTGTGTGTGTGTGTGTGTGTGTGTGTGTGTGTGTGTGTGTACATGTTATGGGGAGAGGGTTTATAAGAGGGCATGTCTGCTACAATAGAAGAGTGTCAGTGAGGGGGAGAGAGATTAGGTCAGAGCAACTATGCACTATCAGGACCAGTATCTCCAGATGTAAAGATGTCAGTTTTGAAGAATATTTTGTGTGTGTGTGTGTGTGTGTGTGTGTGTGTGTGTGTGTGTGTGTGTGTGTGTGTGTGTGTGTGTGTGTGTGTGTGTGTGTGTGTGTTTGTGTGTGTGAGGTGCTATGGTCAACATGAGGTGTATTGTATATAGGTTTGCAAGAACACAGCCAGAGTATTCGTACTAGTACACCATGGCACCCCAAACAGGTGTAAACCATGCATAAGGGAGGAGCCAATTCATTGCTGACACCCCGACTATATAAACTGCCTCTGCCAGGAGTTGCAGCTGCTAGTTCTTTTACCCTGCCTAGAAGGCGATGTGCTGCCAACATGTGAAAATTTTTTGCTGGATGATCTGTCATCACAGCTATGTCCACAATGGCAATCATGTGGCTAACCATGTCTGGGTGTAGACATATCTACCACTGACATAGCAGTGGAAGTAGTGCCACTATGGGAGTGGGATCTGGCACACCTATGGCTAAGTCGGCTTACATCTGATGAGGTACTGGCTGTTTAGCCTCGGTGATGCTGACCTTCCCCAAGCAGATGTTCCATAATAGACAGTGCATAGTCGAATATGTCATTCATACTGTTTAATGAGTCTCATACATAGTTCATGCAGTCTTGTATGTCAAAATGCTTGACATACAGTACTCTATCTCTTTGGAGACACTAGTGAAACTTGCCTGTGCCTCCATAACAGCCCAGCACATGTAATGGATGGCAGACATGGACACACCAACATCAGGGAGAGGATGGTAAGCATGTCTTCTCTGAGCCACACGCTCTGTACCAGACATAACCACTTCATCTCAGAGTGTCCATGTGCATGACTGGCATCCTTGATAGAAGCTACCAGGACTCTAAAATCAGGTAGCTGGTGGTCCATAGTGCTGGTGTCAGTCTCACTTGTGAATACACCAAGAAAAGAGAAAAATAAAAGAAATACAAAGATGATTACAATATAATAGCTAAGCCTGACCAAATCAAACACGCACCCACATGCAAATGCAAAGTTTAATATACATATAATTAATGACAGAAAATATATGCCCATACCATGTGCAAGTGGTCAGTGTCCCTCAATACCAGATGCCCTTAGACAACAAATTGCAGTAGGCAAAAGCATTAAAAACATATGACATAATAGAAACTGTAAACTGAATAATTAATGCATTTGAATGGCATACCTGGAGCAGCAGTAGTGGGACTCCTCTGGTTACCCACCACCTCTGTTTCAGCATCCATCACTGTACTTTGGAACTCTTCTGAATTATCTGAATTCCTTATAGTTGACAGAAACTCTTCCATCCTATTAGGTGGGGGGGGGGGGGTCAGTAGAAGGCCTACCCCAGTAACTCTTCAGTCCTGTCACTCATCTTGGTTTACAATTGAAGACAAACAGGCAGGGTAGTTTGTTTGTGTGCTTTATTACACAGAAACACATTGGGATGGATAGCAGCAGTACAAAATACAAATGAACTGATTAACTGGCAGACTACACAGGCATGCATGCTTACATCTCAACAGCTTACTACAAAATGGCAGTCAAGCTCATACGTGCGCAGTATTTATACACATGTGCAAACCCATGGAATGCTTCTTAAAGGTATACATACATAATGATCTACATCCTCCCTCTTTAATGAACTGACCACAATAAAATGACATCTGAAAACGACATGCAATTATACAGACACTGAGAAATAAACACAACGTTCATGACCAAGTTGCAACCTGATCTAGTGATATAGCAATTAGGACTGGATTTAACAACAGAGCTAGTCATTGGTGAGCAATCAGTTTCAGGAGTTTCGGGTATCTTCTCGGGAACAGGGATATTTGCTGGAATGTCCTCTGGAACTGGATCACTGAATAACTCATTCTGAGTCTAGAGTCTTTTTCACAGACAAGACACTGCAATACAGGCTCCGATACGGGTACTAAATGTTTCCAATTCCACCTAAATTCAACTCCTTGTTATACCACAATGTACAATCTCAGCTATGGACATACACTTTTCATGACTCCAATCTGATCAAAACCTTTGGACGTCTGCATCCTCATTATCTCCCCGTCTTGTAATGGAATGAGTGGTTTGCTGGTCTTACCAGGACTTCTGGTATAAGCACTTCTTCAACAGATGGGCTTTTACTGATCTGTTGCTCTTGACAGATAAAACCAATAGATTACTGCTAATTGCTAGTGTGGTTCTGGTTTATCTCGAAAGAAATCTATGTGCAGGTGAACCAAGATGTTTATCATGAGGAATATTTCTGAGATTCAGGAGATTCAGAAAAACATCTTTATTGTCTTGTTTTGACTTCTCTAATAACTGTTTTGCACTTTGAACTGCATGTTCTGCCAAACTACTGCAGATACTCAGGGGTACTCTTAACATGCATAAAGTCACACTCTTCAACAAATCTTTTGAACTGCTGGCTTGTAAACTGTGTAACATTGTCAGAAATAACTTTGTGTGGACTACCGTGGACTGCAAAATGACACTTCATACTTAATAATGACAGTACTGGATGCTAGACTAGGAAGTAGGTTAATCTTGAACCAGTTTGAGTAAGAGTCTACTAACACCAAGTAATGCTGACCATTCCATTCGAAATTGCCTTCAGCTATTGTTGACCAAGGTAGGTCAGGAATCTGGTTTAGCTGAAGTGGTTCTTTCTGTTGATGTGGCTTAGTACTATTACATACAAAACAAGATGAAAGTACTGTCTCAATATCCTTTGACACAGAAGGCCAAAATACTAGTCCTCTCACCCTTCTTTTGATAGAATCAGTTCCTGGGTGGCCACGATGTAGGATGGTAATATATTCATGTTACAAGGATTTTGGAACAATCACTTTTGGACCTTTCATGATAATACCATTGTCAAACAAAATCTTCTCTCTGTAAGGAAAATATGGTTGTAGGTTATGAGGTAAACAAGATTGCTTTGACGGCCATCCTCGACTGATAAAGTGGTTGAGCTTCTGAAGAACTGGATCTGAGGCTGTGTGACTTCTAAACTCATCAAGATGTGTGGAAGAAAAATTTTTCACTTCCATGACTTCAAAATCAAGTTGCTCATTTTCATAATGTTCAGTGGTATTTCTGGACAATCTCGATAAGGTATCAGCAAGATAAAAAAGTCTGCCTTTTGAGTAGACAAGATTGAAATTATACTTTTGCAATGTCAACATCATGCCTTGCTATCTGGCAGGAGCTGTATGCATAGGCTTTCTCAAAATAGTGTGAAATGCAGGCGTGGTGGCACAGTATGCGTAGAGCGTATCAATCAACAGCAGTCTGTGTAACACACAAATACACTAATACGCTAGCTGCGTACAGATAGAGTTACCAGTTAGTCAGTATCACCGTAAAAAGCAAAAGTATACCAAGTACTGTATCAGGCTTCCGTGGAACAATGGCTTGAAAACTCTTCAGCACCTCAAGCGTTCAACGGCACATATCCAAAGTCGTATAACAAAGAAAGCAAATAAATGCAATGCAGGCTTGTTATTCAACGCCAGTATGCAAGTCAGTGCATACAAAAATAAGCTATCTGCTTGTAGATGGAATCAACAGTTAATTCAAATAAAGTACCTGATTCAAGAGCAAAACTTCAGAGGAACAATAGCTTGGAAACCTTCAATGACAAACCAAGCGTTCAACAGAGTATATCCAAGGAAGTTTATTCATAAAAATCGGCAAGCGCTTTCAACTAGGTCTTCATCAGGCCGTTAAACAATTTAGACTGACAAAGCACTCATATTTATAACAAAACATCACAGTAGCAACGATGTCATTTCCTGTTAAAATTTTAAACTGACAGAGCATCACAGTAATGGAAATGCCATTTCCTGTTACTACTAATTCAAAGTCTAAAAACATTTTAAATTAAAAATATATATAAAAAAGGTATATATAAAAAGATATGTAGTGATAGTTGCACGCAAAAGCTGACTGTATGTAGTTCCAAAGCAAAACACTGTCATTATACAAAAACATATAGTTGCATACACAATAAAATAAAATTACTGCTAAGAAATGTATCTAATTTATTAAAATTATTGTTAGTGAAAGCACTTATGCATTAGAAATCCATTCAAGATGCCACAATAAATAAAAAACTACTAATATTTGTATCATGGTGTAAACTCTCATGAAGTCAGAAATTTACCATCAAACATTATCACTAAAATATATATATGAAAAGCATATATATATATATATATATATTGATTTATACATCTAGTAGGAAATATCTAATATGTTAAAAATATTATTATTAAGAAACAATTCAACCCACCACAGTAGATGGAACCGAACTAACATTGATGTCATGATGTAAAAGTCTCAAGAAGTCAGAAATTTACCACCAAAAAGTGTCATTGAATTATATATAAAATGTGTAAAATGATCCACATATATATGAGGTCATTGCCTACACTAAGTACATATATATAAAGATATACTCAAGTCCCCTCTCCTTATCCCCGGTTTGTTCACATAGATAACTTGGAATAGAAACTTATGTTCTATTGATGTGTTATTTACATGTTTAGAGAGGGCATTGGATGTGCAGGATATCCTAATCTTATATATATGTTCTCTAATCCTCTCTTTAAACTTACGGTCAGTCTTGCCCACATAAAATGCTGGGCAAGATTGACATGTAGCCAGGTACACGACATGTTTAGAGTTGCATGTTGCTGACATGGTGAATGTAAAAAGCTGCCCTGTGACAGGATGTGTAAAAGTATTACATTCTTTCACATATTTACATTGGTTACATTTCTGACACTTTCTAGTAGCCCCATCTAGACTATCTGACATTATATTTCCAAATATGTGAGAGGGGACTTGAGTAATCTTACTGAACAAATGGAAGCCAAATGGATTATTAGGCTTAGAGCTGATCGCAGCCCTGGCATTAATGATAGGGTCTCTATTAAACCCATACTTAAATCCAGGAAACTTAAATAAAATATAAATACAAAAATAGTGAGTATTTTTCATCACTCACAAATTATAAATGACGCAGCTATTTGTGAATATTTGGATTGCTTTGTACTGCCATCCTATTATGTAGCAGGTTATCTATGCTAACATTATATTACTATATAATGATGTCATGTCACAACAATTTATGGCATTTTTAACCTATATTATTGCACATTGTGTGGATGTATCATTAGTGTATATAGTGTCAGTGTTTATGAGGCCTTTTACATATATATTTTTATATATATATATATCTTTATATATATGTACTTAGTGTAGGCAATGACCTCATAGATATGTGGATCATTTTACACATTTTATATATAATTCAATGACACTTTTTGGTGGTAAATTTCTGACTTCTTGAGACTTTTACATCATGACATCAATGTTAGTTCGGTTCCATCTACTGTGGTGGGTTGAATTGTTTCTTAATAATAATATTTTTAACATATTAGATATTTCCTACTAGATGTATAAATCAATATATATATATGCTTTTCATATATATATTTTAGTGATAATGTTTGATGGTAAATTTCTGACTTCATGAGAGTTTACACTATGATACAAATATTAGTAGTTTTTTATTTATTGTGGCATCTTGAATGGATTAGTAATGCATAAGTGCTTTCACTAACAATAATTTTAATAAATTAGATACATTTCTTAGCAGTAATTTTATTTTATTGTGTATGCAATTATATGTTTTTGTATAATGACAGTGTTTTGCTTTGGAACTACATACAGTCAGCTTTTGTGTGCAACTATCACTACATATCTTTTTATATATACCTTTTTTATATATATTTTCTATTTAAAATGGTTTTAGACTTTGAATTAGTAGTAACAGGAAATGCCATTTCCATTACTGTGATGCTCTGTCAGTTTAAAATTTTAACAGGAAATGACATCGTTGCTACTGTGATGTTTTGTTATAAATATGAGTGCTTTGTCAGTCTAAATTGTTTAACGGCCTGATGAAGACCTAGTTGAAAGCGCTTGCAGATTTTTATGAATAAACTACCTTGGATATACTCTGTTGAATGCTTGGTTTGTCATTGAAGGTTTCCAAGCTATTGTTCCTCTGAAGTTTTGCTCTTGAATCAGGTACTTTATTTGAATTAACTGTTGATTCCATCTACAAGCAGATAGCTTATTTTTGTATGCACTGACTTGCATACTGGCGTTGAATAACAAGCCTGCATTGCATTTATTTGCTTTCTTTGTTATACGACTTTGGATATGTCCCGTTGAACGCTTGAGGTGCTGAAGAGTTTTCAAGCCATTGTTCCACGGAAGCCTGATACAGTACTTGGTATACTTTTGCTTTTTATGGTGATACTGACTAACTGGTAACTCTATCTGTACGCAGCTAGCGTATTAGTGTATTTGTGTGTTACACAGACTGCTGTTGATTGATACTCTCTACGCATACTGTACCACCACGCCTGCATTTCATATTTTTTCTTTAACTATTTGGAAGCACAGGAGTGTTGGTGAGTGTAACCTTGCAGTTTTTCTCAAAATAGTGACTACAGGTTGGTGATCTGTTTTGATTCGAATAGGTTGGCCATAAATATAATCATGGAACTTCGAACACACAAAGACAATTGCCAAGAGTTCTTTCTCTATCTGGGCATACTGCATCTTGGTTTGGGTTAGAGTTCTGGTCTGGACACATAGGCTACTACCTTCTTGAAGAATGACTGCACCAAGACCAAATTTCAAATCATCACATTTGATACTGGTTTGTGAACTTCATAGTATCTGAGAGTTGTAAGAAAAAAGAATGAAAGTGCCACCTCTTGCTCTCAAACATTTAAATAACTGAAACACTCTTAGGACAAACAGCAGTTTAGGTGGAAGCTTGGTAGCTCTTAAAAGAACTGTTGAACTGTTACAAACAGCAGTTTAAACTGAAGGTTGCTAAAACTGTTGAGCTGTTAACAGCAGCTGAAACACTCGATACAAACAGCAGTTAGAGTGGAAGTTTGCTATATCTTACAAGAACTGTTGGGCTGGTAAGAACAGCTAAAGCACTCTTGATATAGACAGCAGTTTAAGTTAAAGCTTGCTAGCTCTTACAGGAACTGTTGAGCTGTTATAGACAGCTGAAGCACTCTTGATAAACAGCAGTGTAAGCTGAAACTTACCAGCTCTTACAAGAACTGTTGAGCTGTTAAAAACAGCTAAAGCACTCGATGCAAACAGCGATCTAAGTAGGAGCTTCCCAGTTCTAATTAGACTGTTAAAAACTCTTAATAATATAAAACAAATAGTAAAACAATATTTACTTTTTATTTCTCAGGCCTCGCTCTTTTAATATAGGTTTTAGGGGTATACAATCTGAGAAATAAAAAGTAAATACAATCTAAGCTTTCACTTTAAGGAATGATGTCTTCAGAATGGAAGTGGCAACTGCTTTGTATATAAAAAGGATGTTTTTCTTAATTCTAACAGGATCTGAAGAAGGTTACGTATAACCAGAAGCACTTATCCTATATTTTACTGTTTCTTCTACTATTTCTTTTATTTTTTTCAAACAGAAATTTTATTGATTTTGCATTTTATATATATATATATATATATATATATATATATCACAAACAATTGCAGATTAACAATGAACAGTAATACAGAAGAGAACATACAATTACTAACTATATACAATATGTACAATAGTGCTACTTAGGGATTATATGACCCCTAAAATAAACTTAGTGAGAAACATAGATGAAAGCAGGTAAGTACTGCAACTGAACACAATGTATTACCCTTGATTTGAAACATGAAGATCAAATAGAGGAGAAAACTTAATACTTATCCACAAAACAAGTGGGGCAAGGAAAAAAGGGGGAAGAAGAGAATTAAAGAAGCATATAGAAAGCTGCGGTGGTGCAGCTGTAGCATTGTTGCCTCACAACAAGAGGTTCTCCCATTCGATTCTCGGGTGGAGCACCTTCTGTGTGGAGTCTGCATGTCCTCCCCACGGTCGAGTGGCATTCGAAAGACATGCGTAGAATGGGCGTGCCTTCGCTGAAGGTTGGGCGTCGAGCTGGCACCTCGGCACCCGTAAAAAAAATCTACTGCCAATCATTAGCAGACTGGATTTCCTTTGTGGCGACCCCTAACCAGGAAAAGCCGAAAGAAGAAGAAGAACAACATAGGAGAAGGGCTTTAAGTAGTGCTGAACCACCTCAGTTCATGAGCACTTTAGTTGTCAGACAAATGCTCGGATATGGTATTCCAGAATTTATGGAAATAAACATGTTTATGGGGGTTTGTTATTAAAAGTTCCTGTGAAGTAATGTATTTAACAGCCATGTTCCTGAACCCACTCCAGGACATCTTAGTTCAATCTAGACAATGTTTGGTAATGTAGAATTTGACTAATAAACAAAGTGTTATTAAGATATGAGATCTTAATTTTGATATCTTAAGATTAATGATATGTAATAGTGCCATCTCCCATGAGAGGGTTGATTTGTGGTAGCCCATCTTGTCAAGTCTCACCTTGAGAGAACACCAAATACTGTGAGAGTATCTACAAAACCATATTATATGTAAGATGTCGGCATGGGGGTAGGAGCAGCAGGGGCATGCAGTAGAAACATTTGGGTTATATTTATTTAAATGAATTGGAGTGAAATATAGGTTACTGGTAATCATAAATTGTGTATAAGAGAGTTTTTAAATGGGGAGAATAGGAGGGTGGATTTAATGGCTGATATATTTTGTTCTTCTAATAAGTTCAACCCCTGGTGGTTCCAGTAGTCTGTGTATACAATTTTATTTTGATATAGGATTGTGTTTATAAGTTTATAAGCGAGGGACAGCATACACTTTTTGCTGGCTAAAGTTTCCAACAATTTAGAAACCTGACTGAAGTCAGATTCAACAATATTGAGATCTTGAGGTAGAGATGCAATAATTTCCCTTGTTTGTTGCAGGATTATGATGTATTTTTTAGATAAATTTAAAATATCTCATAATTCTGTGAGCGATGAGTCTTTATGTTTATAAATATCCCACAGTGTGTATTCTTTAATTAGAGGGTAGTCAACCAGATTAATCATGTTTTTATTCAATTTGAGATTAGGGTTTAGGTGGATGCATTGGAATAAGAGGACGGCTTTTTCTAGTTTCAAGGATTTAAATGGCTCTTGAAAAGATTTGATTTTATCCCTTAAAATATGATGGAGCTTTAATTTCCTAAGAATTAATGAGCCTAAGAAGGAGAGAGCTTTGGGGTTAAAATCATTATTCAGAGCATGATTATACCACATTTTTACCCAAAGAGGAGTCCATATTAAGTTGTTTGGATGGTAGTTAGAAACTATAATTAGTCTATTGGCATGCAAAATTCTATAATAAAGTAGCAGGTCTGGCATACCTAGGCCTCCTCTAACTTTTGGAAATGTAAGTCTTTGATATAACACTCTTACTGATTTTGGGTGTCAAATGAGCTTTGTAAAGGCTTTGTGAATTTTAGTGAAGAATGCACTGGGGATGGAGGAGAGAGATGCATGAAAATGATAGAGAAGCTTTGGGAGGATGTTCATTTTAATGATAAAAGTTTTAGATAGCATAGGCAATTTCATCTGTTGTCATCTGGACATGCCTTGGGAAAGTGTCGACCATACCTTAGTTAAATTGGAATGTAATGTGGAAGAAGAATGGTTATAACCAATCCCTAGCTATTTGATAGAGTATACCATATGAAAGGGAGAATCTTGAAAAAGCTTTCTCTATGAGCTGTAGGATTGATCAGGAAAATATAGGATTTGTTTTGGTTAATTTTATAGTCCGAGATATGTGCAAACGTATTTAAGGTAGTGATTAACTTTTTGGTATCTGACAAATTATGTTCAAAATATAAATTCAGGTCATCTGCAAATGCAGTCAAGCTTATCCTGGTATGTAGTATTTTGGGAATTGAATGGTGTGGTTTTTGCAATAAGGATAAGAAGAAAGGTTCTAGGTATAAATTAAAAAGAAGGGAGGAGAGGGGGCACCCTTGTCTGGTGCCATTTGAGATTTTTATCGGTTGTGAGAATTTCTTATTGATATATAGGCACGTGTAAGAGCTATTCTATAGAATTTTGATAATGTTGATGAACTCGGAGGGTATATCAAAATAAGATAGTACTGTAAACAGAAAGTTCCAGTTGACCCTATCAAATGCCTTACACACGTCCAGTATCATTGCATATCTTGGATTTTTATCTTTTTTTGGTAAGGTTAATCATGGTTTCCATAGTTAGAGTATTATCCCAGGTGTGTCTGTTAGACAAAAAACCTGCTTGTTCTTTAGATATAAGGGAAGGGATTACTTTTTTAAGCCTTTTAGCTAATACAGATGATAAAATTTTAATGTCAACGTTCATTAGGGAGATTGGCCTGTAGTTATTAAGGTTAGATTTATCCAGGTTATGTTTGGGGATTAAAATGGTCTTTGAGTGGTTAATGTAAAGGTCTGAAATATAGTTGAGGGATATACAGTTAAATAGGTTAAGTAGAATGGGAGCTAGGATATCTTTAAAGGTTTTATAAAAATCTGGACAGTATCCGTCTGGACCTGGAGCTTTCCCCTAATTAAGGTTTCCGAAGACATTTACAACTTCTTGATTCAACAGGGCAGATAAGATTCCTTTCTGTTCTTCATTTAGCTTTGGGAATGTGATATTGTTGAGATAGTCGTTTATCTCTGAGATCGGGGTTTGATGATCATTACTAGTATAAATCCCTGAGTATACTTGATGCTATAAATGAGTAATTTGGGAATCTGATTTATAGAATGTGCCTTGGTGATAGATAAAGGCTATTCTGGGTGATTCCTGTTTATTTTCAATTAGCCTAGCTAGTGCTTTGGAGGGGGTTTATATCCATTCAGAGTATTTTGTAATAAACCTTAGTTCATGTAGGGAGTAGTTGGATTGGTGTAGGTCAAATCATTATTTTTCCTTATCTATCATTTCATTTTCCATTGCTAAAGTGTGGTTCATTTGAAGCTTATCATCTAATTCTCTAATCTCAGACATTAGGCGGTTCTCCTTTTCTTTCCTCTTTTTCTTAAGGTATGTGGATTTTTGAATAAATATTCCTCTGAGTACAGCTTTACATGCTGCCCATTAGATGTCATATGGATACCCGTATTTTGAGGGTCACTGCTGAACTCTGTTCGAACTGTGGCTATCTCATCCGTAACTGTTGGGTTATGTAAAACATTGTTATTAAGAGACCAGTTAAAACCTTTATGTAGTAAAGATGAGCTTTGTGCAAAGTTTAGCATTAAAGCAATCTTTGAGTGGTCTGAGAAAAAACTTGGTTTAACTAAATGCTTTATTTCCCAATTTGTTAATATTTCTGACATTAGAAAGAAATCTATGCATGACCAAGAATTATGACATCTAGAGAAATATGTGTAGTTATAGTTGTTCCAAGTGTCGTCATCAATGGATATAGGGTCAACCAGTCCAAAGTCCGATATTTGATCCATCAAGGCAAGGGAAGCTTGTGTATTATATGATTTAGATTTGTTAGAGCGGTCAATGCTAGGGTCAATTACTGCATTCCAACCCCCCCCCCCCAGGATAAAATAGTGACTGGGGAAATTAAGTAAGATGTTATAGACTTTCAAAATGAATTCCTGTTCTCCTGAGCATGGTCCATAAAGGTTTAAGAACAATATTGGTTTAGTGAGCAGTGGGGTTTGGCACGTGAAATAACACCATCTACCCTCTTGGTCTGTACCCCTGTCTATAATAGAAGGTTTAAATGAGTTTTTAATAACAATGTCTACCCCTTTAGAATTACAGCTATTTCCTGCTGAAATAATGTCTTTTATCCACTTCCTATTCTTCTCATTTACCCATTCCTCTTCTACCAGATGTGATTTTTGAATATGAGAGATATCTGCTTCTGATTTTAATAGAAGGTGCATTAGAAGATTTGTTTTACTTTTGTCCTGGAGCCATCTTACATTCCAGGAAATGATTTTCCATACTTTATATTTATGAGGGGCTCTGATGAAGTTAATGATGATTATGAGCTGAACAAGGAGCAGAGAACTATTATGTGGCTCAAGAGTTATTTGCAAGTTAGGTATATGTGTAATATCTAATGAAAATGCAGCACTGAACGTTATGAAACCTACCCCTGTGCCTACCCACTTAACCCCTAACTTTGAGAGAGAGAGAGAAAAGGGAAGGAGAAATAAGTAAACATGTCATTGAAACAATTAGGTAGTTAACAAAAATAGGATAATTATATTTACATATTATGTACACCGTTGATTCAATTCCAAGCGTCATCAGGTACCTTTCTTAGCATATCCAACCAGCCCTTGACTAGAGGTACTGACAGTTATGGAAGATATGGAAGATACTGACCTTAACTCAGCCTCGTATCAACCTTTATAAAGTAAGTTATATTTTAATATAAAGGAAGAATCTACGATTAAATTTAGTTCGTAGGAATGAATATACCAGTGTGAAGTACACAGGGGGACTCATGAAAGGTGACATTGCTTGACCCTAATAGACAAGCACAACAATAGAAAGGAAAAAATAAAAGAAACGTCCTGCCGGCTCAGCTCGCTCAATGAACATCACAGGTGTTTTCTCTACAAATACTTGTCTGTTCTAGCAAATATGGTCCTTCCTAACTATAGAATGACACAATCACAAAAGAAGAACTGTTCACTGAGCAATCCCTTGGAAATCCAAGGGTGAGGAATACTTTTGGTTTGCAAGACTGTTCTACATATGGACATATGAACCCTGCACTTCCTTAAGTTAAATTTATTTATTTTACTCATCTCTCCACTAAAGTCCACATTTTGCGATGCTAT
This sequence comes from Protopterus annectens, assembly GCF_019279795.1. Classification (NCBI taxonomy): domain Eukaryota; kingdom Metazoa; phylum Chordata; order Ceratodontiformes; family Protopteridae; genus Protopterus; species Protopterus annectens. Next base: position 1,234,144,796 of record NC_056731.1, on the reverse strand, counting down.
CATTGTAAAGATAGAGACACAGACATAGCAACCTACTTGTCAGCTCAATGCAGTCCTGCTGTATGCCTTCTTGAGTGTTATCTGCCTTTATCTTTACCCAAGTAAGTCAATTCAACTTAAGACTGCCCATTAAGCAAAGAGATAGAGAACCAACGCACTTGTGTCTGATGACCCTCAGCTAATAAACTTATCTAGGTAATGTCTATCTGATCCATCGGTTGGAGTACAATGAACTGCCTTAGTGGGAAAAGCATGAAATGGAATACTAACTTTATTATTTTATGTGATGGAGGGGAGTGTGATCTGGTTACAGCCTTAAAAGAAGACACACTGTAGTTACAGGCATCTAGTGTGCTCTGCATTTATTTAATTGGATCATCCCTGCCTTTGCACTAGGAATTCTTCTTGGTTTACATTTTTTTCTTAGCTCCTCCTCAGTTTTCATTAGACATTGTGGTAATAATTTTAAAAATATGAAATGTCTCTCAGTAAATGTGGAACTCTGAAATTCTGACACTTAAATCTGACTACATATGTAAAAGTCTCTTGCAGTGTTCTGCATTTCTGAGTCCTTGTTTTGAAATGTTTTAATCTTCCAGAGGTAATTTGCATATGTCTCACAGAGCTCTGTAGAAGCTTGTTAGTCATTATTTCTTTGTTTTGCTTAGCCTTTTTGGATATATCCTTTATGCATATGTTTAAATACGTCTGCTTGCATGTTTCAGGCAGTAGCACAAGAGTATGTGCGCACTGACAGTATCCGTTTTATATTGATCTCTTAAACTGAGGTTTAAGCAATAATTCATATGCTACAATAAACTCCCCACATCTTCAGATAGACTAAGAATAGAATCTGAAGGCTACTATGATGCCTTGATGACTGTAGCCTGGAAAACCACTAGTCACAGACCCTGGTAACTACATAGCAATTAGCCTCATGCAAAGCTATGCAGCATATTTATCTCATAACTCATTAATCTGGTCATTGAAAATCACTTAACAGTGGTACCTCATCAGTTATTTTTTGTCCATTGTGTCTCTGCCATAGCCCAGAAAGCTTCTTCTGGCTCATTTAATGTCCAAAGATGTAACCAATAGAGACAAAGAAGTCTTTATTAACCTTTGCTCAGGTCTCAGCAGACTGTTGAGTATTATGCTCCCTTTGGCATGTTTTGATCTAAACATATCACACACCTTGACCTCAGAGATTCATGATTAAAAGAAAAAAAAAATCACTGCCCTTAAAAGTCTTAGCTATCAGGTCAGACTGATTGCCCTCTCTCTGCACTTAGTCTGTTATAGATACCTCCACTGAGAGCTATACCTAGCCTTTTGTACTTTGTACAGAGTTTATAAAATTAAAAACCTTGGGAAGGGGCTAGAGCCATGATCTAAGAGGGATAAGCTATATTTTGAACTTGTGTGAATAAATATTGTTTGTTCTTTGTGGCAAGCTGATCAGCATAATAAGTCTTAACCGACATGAGTGGTAGGTTGGATGTAGCTTTACTGTTAACTGTTCTATGTTTAAGAACAAGGCACAATATCTACCTAAATCCATCTGTTCTGCATAGCATCAATACTTGCACACATCCTTATGCTTCATTGGTACATAACGGATGTCTACTTTTTCTCCCTGTATTGTAGTGAGACTCAGTTCTCACAACACCCTAGTATATAAAATGCCTAACTACTATATTTAGATTGATACTATTTCATTTAGATAATAAAGAGTTTTTAACAGTCTAATTAGAACTGGGAAGCTCCTACTTAAATCGCGGTTTGCATCGAGTACTTTAGATGTTTTAAGAGCTCAACAGTTGTTGTAAGAGCTGGTAAGTTTTAACTTAAACTGCTGTTTATATTGAGTAATTCAGCTGTTTCTTACCAGCCCAACAGTTCTTGTAAGAGCCAGCAAACTTCCACTCTAACTGCTGTTTGTATCGAGTGTTTCAGCTGCTGTTAACAGCTCAACAGTTTTAGCAACCTTCAGTTTAAACTGCTGTTTGTAACAGCTCAACAGTTCTTGTAAGAGCTACCAAGCTTCCACCTAAACTGCTGTTTGTACTAAGAGTGTTTCAGTTATTTAAATGTTTGAGAGCAAGAGGTGGCTCGTTCATTCTTTTTCCTTACACATGTTATATTTGTTTGAACGGCCTTTAGTGGTGTGATTTGCTCTTTGTGCTTAGTATCTGAGAGTTGGTGGGCTGGCACTTCTCTGTTTCAGGACATCAAATGCTATTTGGTGTTATTCAAACCAGGACCAAGATACTTCTTTGTGTATCAACTTTCCGAGTGGGGATGAAAATTCGCTCAAGTCTGGAATGAACTTGCCTTGGAAGTTAACCATGCCAAGAAAACATTCTAGGACTTGAAATTTGTCTGGAGATGGCATCTCAAGAATTGCTGTTTGTTTGAAAGGATCTGGTTGTAAGACTAAAGTGGTAAACAAATGACCAACATAAGTAAATTCTAGTAGCCTGAACTTCCACTTAGGATTTAGCTTAAGATTCACTTCACATGATCTTTTCTGAACTTTCCTAAGGTTTTTGTCATGCTCGGCTTCACCATTACCTCCTACTAGAATATCATCCACTATAATAGAACACGGATATCCTGAAAAAATTTGTTCCCTGGCATGCTGGAAGACTTCACTGGCAGAATTTATCCTAAATAGCATTCTCAAAAATCTGTACCTGCCAAAAGAAGTACTAAAGGTGGTTAGCAATGAAGATGTTCAGTCAAGCAAAATTTGCCAAAATAAACTATTTGCATCCAAAACAGAAAAAACAGTGGCATTTGGCATAAGAGCAGTGACTTCTTCAACTGTATGCATTGGATGATAAGGTCTTTTCAGTGCTCTGTTCAAATCTCGTGGATGAATACATATTCTGATATAATCTGAGCTTTTCTTATGAACTGCTACCATGGACGATACCCATTCAGTTGGTTCGTCAACTGGACAAATCACACCTTGCTGCAACATTTTATCTAGTTTAGATTTGACTCTCTTCCACATAGCTACTGGAACTTTCTGGGATGGTTTTACAACTGGGTTGACTTTGGGGTCTAACTTCATGGAGTACACAACTTTGAGTTTGCCTTGTTTCTCTTCAAAAAGATCAGCTTATGCAGAGAAAATAGACTGGGTGAAATTAGAACAGTAGTCTTTCAAGTTTACATGGTGAACTTCCTTATTAAATGAACGTAGCCCCATTTTTAAAGTGTCTCTGAGGCCTAATAATGACTATATGTGCCCTTCGACTATGTAAAATTGCAAGTCATAGCTGTTCCCAGCAGAGTAACATGAAAGCCCTACTGAACCTTCTGTATTGACATCTTCACCACATAAGTAATAAGTTTCTCACACATTGCCAAATCAAGCTTCTCACCAGGACACACTCTAGCAAATGTTTCTGCTGACATAACATTTCACTTTTAACCCGTGTCAACTTTGAGATCTATGAGTTTTCTATTGATCCAAATGGTACAAAATACTTCATTCTTTGCCCATAAATAATAACATTCAAATGCACAATAAACTCTTTGAAATAAAGTACTTTGCAAAAATATGTTTTGAAATGGCTGTATTTTGTGAAATAAATGTACTGTAATACTACACAAACTTGTGAACACTCTCAAATAGCTTTAATTAATGCAAAAATATAGCACATAGTGAAAAAATGCTGTCATTTTCCTTATTTTATACATTTTATGAGATTTGGACATTATTTTATTTCAAGCATTTTTATAACTATTTCACAATTTTTTGTCAATATGTCGCAATTTCAGACATTTCATTTAACTAGAAATTTGTTTTGAGCATTCATTTTAAATTCTTTGAGTAAGAAATCATTTAAGCAAGTTTCAGTACCTGGAATTTGTTTCTGACCTTTTTTTTTTGAGTTGTATGTGCAGTAGGTATGATCCATTCCTCTGTATTCCTCCAACATTAACTGAGTGACTCGATCTTGATTATGGATCCCATTCTGACACCATGTAGCTCATCCTATGTTATGATTCAAGGCGAACAGGTGGGGTAGTTCGTTTATATGCTTTATTATATAGAAACACATCAGGATGGATAGCAGCAAAATAAAATATAAACAAACTGATTAACTGACAGACCATTACATACATGCATGCTTACATCTCAACAGCTCTCTAAAAATGTCAGTCTGGCTCATAAGTGCTCAGTATTTATACATGTGCAAGCCCAAGGAAAGCTTCTTAAAAGGTATACATACATACATTCTGATCTACAGTTGTGTTTGCTTTTGAAGTACTTGGCACGCAGTTGAAACATTGATGAGGCAGTCAGGTAGGATATAATGTAATTAGCAGCTTTGGTGGTGGTGACTATGTTTTCAAGCAAGTTGGACTGGACAAAGCATTGGATTGTTGGTAGAATGATCAAAGATTGGAAGCATCTGAGAGTACTCACTGTGGACAGGCATTTCCCTATTGGTAGATAGATGTTAAAGTTGGTTTTGATGGGCGTACACATGGCGTCTAATTTAATGACGCCATATACAATGTGGGCTACCTTGGCAGTCTTTCTGTATTTTGGGACATTTCTGTTGACTGAATTGTTGGATGCTTTGTCATGGAATGGCATGCAGGTTGTGGATGATGCGGTGCTTATTTGATTATGGTGTTTAAACACAGACAAGGCTGAGAAAGATCAAGTCAGGCTAATGTGTGATGTAGCTAGAGCATTATTTTGGTTCATTGAGGTAAGGTGTGGTTGAAGTTATCATGGGGCATTAATCTTTTGGAATGGATCACGATTGTAGGATACAAGTGATCAGTTTCAAGTGATTTTACAGAAAGGTATTAAGAGCCATGAGATTGTGGCTAAAATGTATTCTTTGTATTCATTTACAATTAATTGAGTTTTGGACTTAGTGAATGCAGGTAAGTCCACTGATTTTATTAAAAGTAAGGACAGGTGGATGTCTAATACTTTTAAAATGCACATTAGGTAGCTGTATTTAAACTTGCTATCTGTATTGGTGCAATGATTCGGTTTGCTTTTGTTTTTACAGCTAAATGGCTTTTGATGATCACGGGATACCTGTTAATTTATTGGTTTGAGAGGGGCACTGCAGTGAGACTTGGTCAGCATTTTCTAGGCTTGGATGTTAAAAAGAATTGAGGATTACATAAAAAGATTTGTGGGTAATGCAGTGGTTACATTTGATCTACGTGGTTCAGTGATACTGTTTGTTTGGAGGTAATCTTCAAATTACTGTAGTTCATTTTGTTAGGAATGACTTGGGAATTATACCCAAAAGAACATTGCTGGCATAGATCTTGAGGTATCTGCTTTTGTTAAAGCAGCGATTTTTGGGCATTAAAGTTGTTTCTTTGGCTATTATTCCAAGGTCAGTTTAGAAGGGGATGGTGAAGGTCTTTCAATTGTGACTAAGAGGCATTTTATAAATGACAGGGTATCCAGAGCAGCAGCATCTACTAGCATGCTACTGCAGCACAGGGACATTAGAGATAAGGACTCAATGCAGTACAGAAATGATGGGGTTTATCTTAGGAAAGCAGGTCTGGGTCTTACATGCCATTGCTGCTCAAAGGCATTGCTGCAATCCTTCAGATATAGTTTTAAAGTTAGGAAAGGTCATGGTGAACAGGCTGCCATGAAGCAGCCAGGAGGGTGGGCAAAGGTGTTGTCCTTGGAAGTTGAGTCTTTCAATATCCCCATCTCCTTTCCTGGTAGGAACATTTGAGATGTATGTGAGTAAGTAGAAGGTAGCAATGCTGCTCTGTGGAATTTCAGCAAGCTTTTGAGGTAAGCTGCATAGTAATAGTTTTGAGTAGGTGAGCGGTGGTACACACTGGCTACCATTTCATAACTATTGGTTTATGGATGTGCTCATTATTATTTACTGTTAGTAGTATAGTTAAATGTTATTGTTTTATTATTATTGCAAAAACGTTGATTGCTATGGCAATTTTTGTCTCGTCATTGTACCTGGGGAAGGGGTAAGGTGTTACTAGACAAAACTGGTTTACCTCTGGTAGGCATTTTGTCTTGGGACACGTCCTGGGGGTTGCCCCTTTAAGTTAGACAGGTTGTAGTGACTAAAATGAATGAGGGAGGGAAGGATGAATAGAGTTAAGTGGGACTGGTTGTTCGAACTTGATGTAAAGTAGGTTGGAATGGGGTTTAGCAATGGATAGTTAAGGTTGACGTATGGGAGTAGCAAGTTTTGGTGCAGACCTTTGTTGAATCCTTCCATCTCAGCTGTCCCTGTTTAACATGAAGATGAGCAGGTGAGGACTTTGTCCTCAGAAGATGTGTTGGTCAGTGTTCCTATTCCCTTTTTAAGTAGGGCTTTTGAGATGTGTGAGAGTGAGTGAAAGGCAGCAATGCTGCTCTATGGAATTTCAGTGAGCGTTTCAGGCATGCTACTTACTGATGGTTCTTAGTAGTTTAACCTTTTAAGTGAAGAAGTGCTGTTGGTACTTGCTGGCTACCATTTCATGATTATTGGTTTTATGGTTATGCCTATTGTTATTTATTTTTTAGCATCATGGTTAATTATTGATGTTTTATTATAATTACTAGAATAAAGTTGATCAGTAAGGCGATTTTATGGTGTGCTCATTGTGTCTGAGGAAGGGAACTTTCTTAGATGGGTCCACTTTCAAAATCCTGACTCTCAAAATCTCTAAACTCAAAATACTGAGACCAAAAACACAAAATACTGAAAACTCAAAATACTGAAAACACACAGGATACCAACACTTATTATATTCTAGCACAAGTACATACTGAAACAAATACAACACAAACCATATTACTCTTTTCCAAGTGTAGTGAAGTGCAATCTTGGAGTTGATAATTTAAGAACCGGGGGTGTGGGAGGTGCAGCCCCCCTACAGGGGGGGTGCAGGGGGTCTTGCCCCCCTGCCTATACTTGCAGAAGAGTAATATGTTTCTGTATGTAGTTCTGCTGCAATATAGTTGTGTTGTTGTACTATGTTTTTCTCGATATTTTGAGTTTCAGTATTTTGAGCTTTAGAGATTTTGCTTTCAGTATTTTAAGTTTAGAGATTTTGAGAGTCAAGATTTTGAATTGGACCTGTTCTTAGACAAGATAGCTTATTCTGTAACAGAATTGTTGCAACGTCTTGATGTGCCCAATACAGAACAATGATGCAGTAACATCTAAGAAGTATATGCTAAGAAAGTAGTTGTTAGTATTACCAAACGAGATTGCTCTTAACTATTCCTTAACAAAGAGTGCCATACATGTCTCAGCATCTTGACAATGCCAGTACTTGTATATGCCATCAGACAAATAATTACAATTGTTAGAAGCACATGGAATAAAACATCTGCATTTTATTGAATTATCAAACGAAAGTTGTTGAATACGCTGAAGATGACACTAAGCTCTTAAACTTGACCAGATTCATGCCCCTTAATAATGTAAAATGATCACATCCTCCATGTTTTCTCTCATTCATGTGTAGCCAGAGTATAACATATTGAATGTATTTAAATGCAAATTTGTCATTTACTTCTTTCATAAATGTGGTAGTGATATGTTGAAAAGGCCAAAGCATTCTCATTCAGTTTATATCATATCCATCAATTAATTTGATTTGAAATTAATGTTCTTCTGTTAAAAGTCTGTATATGATAAAATATTCTATCCAAATGGCATTTGAGGAAAAAGACCACAAAATACTTCCTACAAGATTAGCAGTACATCAGTATTTTTGCTTCAAGGGGATAAATGTCCTAGGTCTCCTGCTGTCATTGCTAAATACCTTAGAATGGATTCATAAAGGTTACCACAAAGGGTATACTATGTGTAGACTGAGTGTAACCTTTCTGAGTGAATAGACAGTGCAAGCATTGTGGTCGGTCTGTTCTTGAATTCAGACAGTGTACACAAGGTGTACACATAGTGTACACTTTGTGGTAACCTTTATGAATCCGGCCTCTTATTTATTTAAATAGTCTAAAGGTCACTACATGAGAGATTAATGTAGTAAAAAAACAAAAGTAAATAAAAATCTTTTCCAGTTATTATGATATTTGGGAAGTGTTATAACCGAATGCCCACTGTCAGCCACATCATGAGCACCCGATAAAAAAAGATTTGCTGCCATAACAACATGCTTATTTGTTACAGTAATGTTTTATGAAGATAAGGAATTTCTTAGCTACGTATATCAGTTTCTAAAAACAGGATTCATAACCTTGCACTTTTCTTTGAGACTAACAAAGATGTGATTTGATATCAGGTAACAGAAAGCAATGATTCCATATGTTTAATTAATTCATTAAAATTTCAATATAAAAAAATCAAAAATAGCTTATAATATTTTAAGTATATTAAAGCGTTGAACTCCTCTGAATATACCTGAAACATAGAGAAATATTATATTGTGTACAGTTGTTTTACATAATTTCGAATAATCATAATTTTTCTTCATAAACAATTTGGTTAGAGAATTCCTTCTGTTGTTTAAACCACATATTAAAATTTATTAACCAGTAAAAGCATATACAGGCTTATAAATGATAGATTTTTATGTCTTTTTTAACACTTTTGAATATGACAATGTGCTTTCCTATAAATCCTAAAATGCTTTGCAAGTGGCTAGCAGCAAGAGACACAGTAAGTGTATTTAACCCATCAACACCTGGGTTAATAGCACTTCTCAGGAAGCAGTGTGGGATAAGTGCCAATCCTGGATTCTGGTTTAAGAAGGAGAAAAGCATTATTGATTTACAGCTGTGTGCACCTCTGCTGAGACCAGCACTATCACCTCTACGAGAGAGATAGCACTTCCATTTGTCAACTCCAAAATTCATTGGCATTACTTCCCCCTTCAGCACACATTAGTAAGCAACTGAAACCGAGGACCTGGGAGTTTTCAGTTGTCGCCACAGCCAGCTTGGCTGAAATAGGCATCATGAGACAATGTAGCAATTGTCTGTTGTTTACTGACAACTACCTACTACTTAAACAAATGGGAACAGTTTGTGAAAGATGTAGTTATATAATGCTGTCGGAGGCGAAGCTCTCACATAAAGCCACTACACGGGGCAAACATAAGATCAGTATCAAAAATGCCACACTATACCTCTCATACACAATACAGACCAAACACATAAACCTGCATACACTGAAGCTCTTAAAAGTACTCTACATAAACCAAAAGGTCTCCTAAATGTATCTTAAGTAACAGTTGCCCTTAGCAACTTCACAAACACACAGACAGGCAGCACCCACTATGAAACATGCATCTAAGGTTCCCACTGACTCAAATCAGAAGTTTAGAAGGCAAAATTCCACAAAGTCCAACATCCTAATCATAGGTGACTCCATAGTGAGACACACTGATGCATCCCTCACTAGGCTGAGTAAGGAGAGGGTAATGGTTAGATGCCTATTGGGTGTCATGGCTTGCCACATTATGCACTCATGTTCTTGCACCACAAGTACATATATGACACAATCATAGTACATAAGGGAGTAATCAGTTTGTAACATACCTCCCTGGAGTATATGCAGGGAGACAGAATATGTGCCTATAGCAGGTATGAATTTATCCTTGTGTTGCATTTTACCTTTACCTATAATGATGTCATATCCTGAACAAAAAATAATTAACTTTAACAATTGTCTTAGCGCCTGGTGTCATTCAAAGGGGAGCACAATACATCTGCTCCTGGGAGGACATGGTAGGCAGTACTAACTGCTTTCCTGAGATGTGTATTGGCAAAAATCTTATCCACCCCATAGTGCATTTTTTAGGTAAAGTCAGTCTACAAATATTTCTAACATACCAAAACAAAATCTGGAAAACTTGAAGGTATTACTACTCAATGACAGCCACCTAAGCAGAAAACTATGCTTCCTACAGCATTTCTTACCCTAGAATGCATCGATATATGCATCATTGAGACCTGGTTCAAGAATATTTAGAGCAACCCATCAGTGCAGTGTTTCAATGGCCACCATGGATTCCAACCAATCACACTAGATGAAGGCACTAAAGGTGGTGGTGTTTCTATATTCATCGAGCTAAATGTAAACCCCTTTGTAACTTGTTGGATTGCAAACTGGCTCAAAAATAGAACCCAAGAAATAAATGTGGATTGATCTACGTTCACCATGGGACCTGCCACTAGTGGAGTAGAGTATACTCTAGAGCTTGGTCTTTTGGGCCACTCCTTTTTGTTATCTACTTCTCAAAGGTCAAGGAAAATCTTCTAGGCTTACAGCTGAAAACCTTATTGATGACTGTTAAATCAGTGGCATCATACATTCTCCAGATGACACTAAGCTCCTTCAGGAAGGCCTAACACAAGCTAATGACTGGTGTCAAGCCATCACCTAAAGCTAAACACCAGAAAGTATATACTCATTTGCTTTGGAAAGGAAGATGTCCCCTTCAGCTAACAAATTGACAATACTCCCTTGAAAACTTACCCAGTAGTGAGTGTCCTCAGAATAAATATAGACAAAGAGGTATCATTCAACCACCATGTGTTGACTCCCCTCTTTTTTGTAGTTTTAAGGTATCTCCTCTGGGATTTGTTCCCAAGAATCACCTGGGGGGTTTTGTATGATTTACCATTTGTCCTTTCCACAGGATGAGTCTGAAAATGACTGTATTCACAAAGAGGGCCCACAGATTCTATATGCCTCTTTGGATGATGCAGTGTAGGCGATTAAAGGGTTTGTTGATCCTTGGCTGGTAAAGGTAGATATAGAGTCAGCTTTTCATTTGTTTCTGGTGTGGGATGATGAACGGCTGTTATTGTGCATAGTGGTTCATAACAAGTTTTATTTTGATAAGGCCATGCCCATGGGTTGTGTAGTGGTTCATAGGTTCATAGGTGTTTACTAGGCTAACAACCACAAGGGCCTTTTTAAGCCTAGCCATGCATGCCAAATCTCTGACAAGTTCTGATACCCTTGATAAGTATAAGCAGGGGCTTGGGAGATGAAATATTTACAAGCTAGGGTCTGGGATATGAACCATTTACAGGTTGCCTGTGTACATTAAAGACATAGGTGCCAAATCAGGGATGAAGTTCCTGCTCCCCATCCAATTGTCCAAGTTGCACTTGAATTGGGTTAGGGAGGAACTCTGCTCCATATGGATGGGTAGCCTGTTCCACAGATGAGGTCATCGCTGAGATACATATCTATCCATCCAGCTGGTCCTATTTATATCACATGCAAGGTTTAAGTCTTTAGAACAGGTAATTCTAGTGCAGTTTGCTTTGCAGATATGCAGGAGGACCATCGGAGTGGGGTCTGACAATGGCCTGTATGTCAGGCATAGATCTCCCCTCCAAAGCCTGTAGGAGCAGAATACAGGGATAGAGCATTGAGGTGGTCTGCGTAGGACATTTTCCTTAAGCCCTATATTCTTTTATTGAGGAACCTCTGTGGATGTTCCAATTGTTGGATATGCCTGGTTGGGTACATACCAAAGGGGGCACTGTACTCAATGATAGGTCTGATGAATGATGAATACAGTGGAACAATGACTTCCTTGGACTTAGAAGCTATATGTTTGTTTATAAGTTCCACAACATAGAATAATTCCCTCACTACTGTAGACATGTGATGGTCAAAGGCCTGATTACTATCGGTGTGTGTCCCTAAGTCCCTGACTACTAGGTCAACTCTAAGGGGTGTATTGTCAATATGATAGTTAGGGATGGATGACATTCCGAAGGATATTATGCATTTCTTGACATTTACTTTTAGTCCATGTCTCTGACATCAGTTGTTTGTCTGTGTCAGCCCCTCCTGGAGAACATCTGTGTCAGTGTGGGATTCAATGACAGCTCCTAATTTGCAATCATCCACAAATTTAGTCAGCCAGAGACCACTGACATTGGCCTGACTTCAGAGAAGTAAATGCCAAAAAGGAGCAGTTCAAGGACTGATCACTGAAAAATTCCACTTGTGACTGGCCTCTTTGTAGAGGTGGACTCCCCATTCTAACTTCCTGGGTCCTGTATGTGAGCTAGTTGGCTATGCACTGGGTGACATATGAGTTTGTACCTAACCTCTTGAGGTTGTCAACATTGTGTCAAATGCCTTGGCAAGGTCAAGGTAAGCAGTGTGAACCATTTTTCCCTCATCCATTGCTTTGCTGACCTTCTCAAAGAAGTCCACCAGGTTGAATATGCATAATCTACCCTTGACAAAACCAAATTCAGTTTGTTCCATTGTCTGGAGGCTTACTGTATCACTATTGATCATTTCCATGATAATTCTTCCTATGACTTTAGGTATAAGACTAGTGAGACTTATGGGTCTGTAGTTTCTAGGGTCTGTAGATGGCCCACCTTGTACAGAGGAATGACTGTTGCTGTTCTCTATTTATGAGGCAAGAAGGCTATAGTTAAATATCAATTCCAGAGGCCCTGACAGGTCATGTTTCATGCTATTTAAAAGGTGTGTGCCACATTTGAGCAATTTAGATCTGCTCTTCACTGGATATAGTAGTAAAAGGTGAGTAGTCAGAGGGCCGTCCATTATCTTGATGGTTTTCTTTTGGTAGGCAAGAGTTATAGGGGAGCTCAGGAGGGAAAATTAGGCCCTCATACATATGTGCAATGAGTTGTGTGTTCCACTTGCAGAGAAGAAGCTGTAGGGACTAGCCAAGACCCTATGTTTTTAGATCTTATGGTAGATGCACTTTGAGGTTTGTTTTGTCTCCCTGAAAAGAAACTGCAACATCTGAAGGGAAAGTGCAAATTAAGAACATAATGGAGTTTGGGGTCTCTTGAATTTTGCATGTCATGCAATTAGTCCAGGCAGGAAACTCTGTAGTTCAGTAGCATTCCTGGTAAAGGGAGGGAAAGGCAAACACCACTGTGTACAAGTTATAAAGTTAGTACAAGCAGATTTGAGTTTGTGGGTGTTTTTTGATTGTTCCAGTGGCATTTCTTTTTGGCAAACAGAGTGGGTTAATCAGGAGGAGATGCAATTTTTTTACAGGTGCTGGGGAAGACAACAGATGGGGTCATATTTCAATGGGGAATGGTTTACAGCACCATGGCTGGAAGACTGGGCAAAAGAATGGAGAAGGGATGTAGCATTTTTGGAATTGATGCTCATTTGGGTGGCTTCAGTGGTTGGGCAACAGTGCTTCTGGGGCAGTAAGGTTATTTTCAATTCAGACAATTTGTCAGTGGTGCAAGTTTTAAGGGCAAAAACTGCAAAATCTAAGCTTCTCCTGTTGGTTTTATTGAAGCTTGTTTTGCAAAGTTTAGTGATTCTTTTTTCCTTTTCAGCTGAACATGTGGCAGGTGCAAGGAATTCAATAGCTAACAGCATTTCTCATTTTCATTTTCACAGGCTTCAACAACTGGCTCCTGAGGTGCAAGTCGAACCAATGTTGCTGCCAGCAGAGGGGTGGCTTATTGGCCATATGTAGCTGGATGGTTTATTCAGCAATCATGGGCAGTTTCCTCACAGAAAGCTTTAGTAGTGTGGATTTACAGGGAAGCATTTAGGGTGAATGAGTTGGATTCATTGTTCTGGAAGGAAGTTTTTATTTTTTTCTTCCACAGTGTCAGTTTGGTTATAGAGATCTAAATCAGACTAGGAAGATAGCATTCAGGTTGTGTTTCGGGCCTTTCAATGTTTAGGCTTCCAAGGTGACAGATTTTCCACTCATTCATTTCTGATAGGAGAGCATCTGAACTGGCAAGAGAAGGGAGGTCAATGGACGTTATAAAAAGGGAGAGTGCTGGTCAACGGGGACATTTTTGTCTTATACTAGGTAAATGTGAGAAAAAGTTGGATGGGGTATTATTGTCTTATATTAGGTAGATATGACTTTAGTTTATTCTTCTTCCGGCTTTTCCCGGTTAGGGGTTGCCACAGCGGATCACCTGTCTGCTCATTATTGGCAGTGGAGTTTTACAGTGTCGAGTTGCCAGCCCAGCACCCAACCTTCAACAGAAGACACACACATGCACACACTCACACCTAGGGCCAATTTAGAGTATCCAATCCACATAGAGCATGTCTTTGGGATGTGGGAGGAAACCAGATCACCTGGAGGAAACCCACATGACCACGGGGAGGACATGCAGACTCCACATAGAAGGCACCCCAGCGAGGATCGAACCGGAGAACCTCTTGCTGTGAGGTGGCAATGCTAACTGCTGCACCACCACGGCCAACCATATGACTTTAGTTTATTCACGATTATTATTTTTTTCAGGTGGGGGTTGTTGTCATATTGGAACATTCTTTTGTAAATTGGGTGGCGAAGCCTGCTGGATTTAGACTGGATGGAGTTGAGTTGGGGTTATGACAGTATGCATGCGATGTGATTTGGCAAGCTTTTAGAGGAGTAAGGTGGCATCAACTCATAGAAATGTTTGAATGTATGCATATTAGGATTGGAATACCTCATATTTTGGTCCTTCATTTAAGGGTAATGATTTGAGGGAATTTCCAAAGAGATATTTACTGGCTATGATCATGGAGGATTTGGTCAGTTGGAGGCATATTTTGCATCTATGATTATAGTTTGGTCAGAGATAATACTGTGATTAGTCTGGAGGCATGCTGAATTCTATGGCTATTGAATGGGCTCGACATTTTATTAATCTTCATCTTTCTAGGGTTTTGGCTCAATTTAGTGTTTATGTTATTGATCATAGGGATTTGGATGATAAAAATCCAATTTTGTTTCAGGAGGATAAAGTACATTTAAGCAATTTGGGTATGGATTAATTTAACTTGCATTTTCATTATTTTTGAAGAATTTGGTTATGTTGTAGTTTTTGCTGAAGAAGGATCAGCTTGTTATCCGGCTGGTGGGCAGTGAAGAGGGGCTGTGAGAATCCCTGCTTCTCTACCCCTTATTGCTTATTTCTGTTTGGGTTGACATAGTGGTTGTTATAAAACTGAATTGTATTATGCTGCCTGTAATGGGAGATTGACTTTAAGTGAGCAAATTGTTAACATTGCTCTACATCACTATTTGGATAAATGCGAGCGGGAAATGCTGCCTATGGTAATTTGTTATGCTGGAATTTATATCAGTGGAGTGTTATGGAATTAATCATAATTGTTTTATGTTTTGTTATTAATAAATGGTCATCTTATCCTAAACAGTGTGGTCAATGTGTGTAAGGGGAAATGGACAAATGTAGTTTGGGTACAGACTAATTTGTACAGAGATACAGCAGAATGGAGGGGGAGGAGGAATTCCTGGATTGTACAAAATCAGGCAATGTGGTAGGGAGATAGTTTGGGGTGGAAGTTAATACTTAAATGATTAAAGAAAGGTATAAGGTAGGCAGAAAATGAAGTAAAGGGTGGGGAGGAGTTAGATGAGTTATATAGTATTTGTTAGTTGAAGAATCAGATTTTGGCATGGACTTGCTGAGCCAGTCCTCCCTACCTTCTTTTTTCTTTTGTTATGATAGTTGAAATGTTTGGAATTTGTGATAAATATTTTGGGAGTATGATAACAGAGAAGAGGGCTGCAAGCATCCCCTCTTTTGTCTCCCCTTTTTGTTTATTTCTGTTTGGGTTGATATAGTGGTTGTGTGTTATAGATATGAATAGTATCACCATGCTGATTTAACGGGAGTTTGAGTTTAAGTGAGCAGAATGTTTAACACTGTTTCATATCAATATTTGAATGATGATGAGTGTGCAAAGCTGCCTATTTTAATTTGTTAGACTGGAATTTATGACAATGGAGTTTTACAGAATTAATCATGTGTTTTATGTTTTGTTGTTAATAAATGGTTGTCCTATCCTAAACAGCGTGTTTTTTGGTGCAGGTGGGATCTGAATAAGGGTCTATTAAATATTCAGACCTAATTTCATACTAGTAATGTTTTATATCATAAAGGTAATAAATCAAGATTAGCTTTAATCAATTCCTTAAAGAAAAAGTATCAAGATGTATTATTCCAAAAAACCTACTCTTCTCCTTGAGAAACTTAAATTAACTCCATACTCAATGACACCTAAATGCATGCACAATCTAATAAAAAAGTCTAACATAATAGCCAGATTTAACAATATTGCACAGATAAAAATCTTACCAAAAAGGCAAAATTGATGTTAATATCCAAAGCATCCTATCTCAGTTTAATGAATATTATATTCACTTCAATAACCCCAATGATAAATCCATCTCAGTAGAATCTATCAAAAATTTCTTAAATAAATTACAGATTCCAACTCTTAGGGGAAACTCTAAAATATTTTACTTAAAAATATTCCATTCTTTCTAAAAATTGATTAATTAAACACAATAAATATCTTGGTACTTATGGCATTATTCCAAAATGATACAAATTACTATCGCATAACATGAGATGCTTTTTACACCTTTATAGAGGTTCAAAATTATTAAATTATACCTCATTAAATGATCCATTCTCTTATATCTCCCACTCCAAAATAAAGTAATCTCTTACTTTTGTGTTCAGACTACAGTCCAATTTATAGTCTAAATACTGATCATAAATTATGCATATCTGTTTTACAGACAGAATAAAAGAATATTTTTTCTCTGATTAATGATGATCAAAGAGGTTTAATTCCCAAAAGATATACCAATTTTAACATTAATAGATATTGTAACACTTCTCCATGTTTATATTATATCTACATATGTATATATATATATATATATATATATATATATATATATATATATATATATATATATATGTTTATATGTATATATGGATATGGATTTACTTCAAATTATTGAATACTTACTTTATGGAATCCCATTTCATCAAGCCTCACTTCCTCGACTGTCATTATATCAAACTTCCAGCACTATAAAATGAGAACCCTGGGAAAGGAATCACTCAACTACAGGACAAAACAACAATCAGAAAAACAAAAAAAAATGCCTCTGCCTCCTACATCCCCCTAACTAAATATAGCAACTCTGAGATCTCACTACAGTAGAGGAAGGGCAAAGTTCACCATGGTGGCCGAGTGTTTCCTTTCCCAGGGTTCCTTTTTGTAGCTCCGGGAGTTTGATATAATGAGAGTCGATGAAGTGAGATTCATTGAAATGGGATTTGATAATGTAAGTAATCAATATTTTGAAGTACATCATATATATATATATATATATATATATATATATATATATATATATATAAATACATATAACTTTTTTTTCTCTATCAGTCTGAATTTTGACAATTCAAGTTTGATCAAATCCAAAAATCCAAGGAATTAAAGTTGGTGACACCTTTGAATCTAAATTATTGCCTTTTGTAGATGATATTATGCTATCTTTAGTTAATGCAAACATTAGTTGGGTGGGATGTTGGCATAATGATTAAGCTTTTTGCCTTATAGACAGAAGGTACAAAGTTTAATTCTTGCATGGGGTAATTGGCTAGGCTTGAAATGGCCCCCAAGGGCAGCTAGCCTCATACTAACCTATGAATCTATGAGTTTCTTTAAAGGAAGTTTCATTCATTCTTCAAAAATTTGCAACAATATCAGATCTTACTTTCAATAACAAAAAATCTAAATTCCTAATCTTAAATAAACAATCTGACATATGTATTTTGTCATATTAATTTTGATCAAGAAACAAAGACCTTTAAAGCCTGGCTTTACCATAAAAATATCACAAAACTAGAAGTGCAAATTATACAAAAATTGATGATAATATCTCTAAAATAATACACTCTTGGAACGAACTATTTCAATCTTTTAAAAATAGACTTCAATTGATAAAAATAGTTGTACTACCGAAAATATTTTATATCACTCAAATAATTTATTTTTATCCTGATAAATCTTATTTAAAAGTTTTAAAATGCTATTGAACTTTGTGTAGTGTCCCCAAAAAAATTACAAGTGCCTTGTCTTTTCTTATCAGACCGTGGAGAAAAATTAGCTGCTCAAGAAACATATGTAAAAGCTGCTATAGGTACAAATATATATTAGAATGATTTTTAACGATACAGCCAACTAGAAAGATTAAACATGTAACTCATTAATGATAAAATATGAAGATTTTTGTAGTATTTACTACAAGTTGATGTCAAATTACTTATAGTTAGTCCTCTGAAATATTTTCAGTATAATATGTCATCTCCTTCTCAATCTAAATACGTTAACTGAATTTTAAATTATTTTAAACATATTATATACAGTCAAATTGATTTGAAATATCAGCTTAATTTGCTGATTCACTTTATTTCTACCCAGACAGTACTTCTTTGGAAAAATAAAGATTCTTATTGTTGGCTTAATTGCTTTAATAATTCTTGATTAAAATGTACTAAAGAGATAATGTCAGGATTTAAGGTGACATTCATAGTTATTATGTGAATGCATAAAGGCTATCCACACTGTTATTGAAAGAGTGCAGTAAAACCTTGACTCATAGAGGCAGCTTACACTAGCGTGCAATAGCTGTGCATAATCATAAGTAAATGAAATCATAATGAGTTGTAAATGCGAAATTATACAAAATATTGTATGTTAATAAAGCATTCTCTGACCTACTTGTGATTCATAGTCAACGTTTTGCACTTTTCTGCACTGTCTCTGAATTTGTTACAAAATAGAGTTGCACCTATTTTATTGACTTTGCAGTTGATGATGATACTATCACTTGCAAGCCTAGCCATTTCCTGGAGTGAGCTGCTTGTTTTAATTGAGCAAAAAATGCTTACATGCAGTGATGCTCATCGGCCATGAAAGCTAAGAGATAGGCTGATAATAATCCACTGATAATAATGCACTATAACAATCAGGAGATATTTGAGAATTTCAAATTGGAGAGGGGTAATCTAAGTGTCTTAGTGAATATGTATGGCTCCCACAGGGGAAGCACAGCCTTCCTATCCTTGCAGATACTAATGAATGTATAACCCTCACTATACTTGCCATGGGGACCTTTCAGAGATGGACTGGGGAAACACTGGGTATCTCACAGGCTTCTGCCTGGGGATACATCAGCAGTTCCTGGATCTACTCTTGGCATGTGTGGATCAGTACATCAATTTATCAGTGCCACCTCAGGACCTAGCCAGGACTATGTGTGACTTTTATGGGATGACAGATTTCGCTGAGGCATTTGGCGCAATAGATTGTACCCATATTGCAATTAGGGCCCTATCTGATCCATAGGGGAGTGGTAACACAACAGTAATGGCGACCATTCCATCAACTGTCAGGTAGTGTGTGATACATAGGGGTGCATCACCAGTATGTCTGCCCAGCATTCTGAGAGTGAGCATGGCATCTAGCACACCTGATCAGTCTACCACCTCTTCCTGCCAGTGATCATCTTATTGGTAAGTGAAATAATTTTTTTTTTCTTTTTCATTTAAGTAGTTATTTAGTGTGAAATGGATTACAGAATAGTAAAGCACTTTCAATTTGTTTTGTCGCCTCTTCTGTCTCTTTTTTCTCTTCCTCTTTCAAGTGATGTTGAACATTCAGTGGAGACATGGCTCATAACACAGTGAGAAATTTAAGTGGAACCATAGAAGAAAATTTGAGTACAGTCTATCCCAGACTCATATTTTCATTGAGAGGATCTTTTGCCTCTTGTAGAGTCTCTTAAGTGCCTTGATGAGTCTTGGTGTACCCTTCAGTGTGACATACTACTGCACATATGATTTTTACCACATGTTGCATTCTTCACAACAAGATCATGTGACAGTGTGGGGGTGAAGTGGCCCATGCTGACACTGCAGTTTCCAGTTTCAGGTCTACTATGAATAATGGTAACCAGCAAGCAGCAATAGTAAGGGACCTTATGCAGCAGGCTCTTGCAGGTAAAGAGGCAGCATCTGTCCCAGAACTATGGACCATGACATTTGGGTTTGTGTTTCCTTTCTTGTAAAAAACACATAGAGTATAATTTATGTATGCAGTGATATCTGTGGTCTATGCTGTGTGGTGTATGGTCTAATGTCACTGTTCATCTGACATTCTTTTTCATCTTTAAATAATAATTTTTAATTTCAGAAGAAAATGTTCATATTATTGTTATTGGTAAATGTTATCTTTAGTGCTCTCTGACTCATGTACAGTGATGTTTTAAGGCATCATATAATGCATAGTCACAGTTTAACCATTTTGTACATTAAATTCTGATAAGGGGGTGCACCTAAGTATGCATGTATGGAATGTCCTGAAGTGGTGCAATTAGTAAAAAGTGTTACTCATTATCTAACATGAGATCATACCATGCAATTGAATAAAAATGCATCATATGTTCTCTATATTATGCAGTGTTTCCTCATCTGAATTCTGTTATCTGCTGAAGAACTGCACATCATAATATTTCATTTAGTCCTACATAATAACTTGTGGCCTCAGAGGCAAAAACAAATCACTATTTCAGCAGCGGGGAGGTTAAAATGCTAGCGGTGTTTGTTCACATGACAGGATGCTAATTTTCTTATTAGTGTTTCCCTGAATGTTGTTGTTTGTCTTTTGGCTTTTCCCAGTAAGGGGTCGCCACAGTGGAACTCCGGTCCGCTAATGATTGGCAGTAGATTTTTTACAAAATGCTGAAGTGCCAGCTCGACGCCCAGCCTTCAACGAAAGCATGTCCATTTACGCACGCATGTCTTTTGAGCACTACCCAACCATGGGGAGGACATGCAGTCTCCACACAGAAGGCACTCCCAAGCCCAGCTGAGAATCGAACGGGAGAACCTCTTGCTGTGAGGTAACAATGCTACCACCGTACCACCGCGGCACTGCATTAGTGTTTCCCTGAATAATTGTATATTACTACTTTTATGTTGTAGGTAATTTTCAGCTGTAACAATGATGATACATAGAGTATTAATGGTGCTAATGACTGAAATTTTAAGTTATGATATGCAGCTTTCTTTCCACAGTTATATGAGGTTTAAAGCAGTATCACTACAGCAATGAAATGCATAATGCTGAAAAGTGTCCTAAGTTGCTCTCCCCGTAATTTATTCCTCTTTGAGTTAAACATTTACATGTGTGTGAGAAGGTCCAGTTGTAAGTAACAGAAACATCACACCTGAATCACAGTAGGTCAAAGTAAAATATGTCACACACATCTCCTACAAATAGATGAGGTGGCACTGTAAGTGACTTTGGAGAGGGGCTTTCATGAGAGCTGTGTGGTGAGTTGGTCTGACGTTATGACCTACTTAATGCAAGTGCTCCTACAGATACCAATCTGACAGTGCTGTGGCAACATGCCAGGAACCTATGATAAGATGTTCTGCTAGGTGTAAATGAATACTGACATCACCTGCATGAAATTAGTTGTGCTTGTTCCCACTGACTAATCACAGTACTTTTCTTGTGAAGCACTTATAGTGTCATGCAAATTCCTCTTTAGTTCTGGACAGTACCCCCATCCTCTTCCCCTTTCATGACAGACTCCTACTTGAGTCTGGTAAGTCCTAACTAGTGTACAAATGCAGGTGGCCACCAATACTTGGTGTACAACCATATTATGCATCACTGTGACAATGCCATTGTCCCTACTCATTGTCATTGCCATGTAATGCTGGAAATCCATGTATGTCCTGGATGACTCTGGCTATTTCTAGCTAACTTTGTGTGGCAATGCTCTGAGCCCTAACAATGTCACAGCACATTTGCTTTACGAATAGCTGTGACAAACTCTTGCACCTGGCTGTCCTTTGTAAAGGTGTCTCCATGACACTTGTTACCTCTAAATTTCTGCCTTTATCCTGAAAGTGGACACCTGGGTTTGGATATACTGGTGTAGAGGTGTTTTTGTTTTCTCCCTGTGCAAGCTGGAATGTAATGTCAGCATACTCTTGAATTTTGATCCACTTCCACTTCCCACAGAGTTACTAACATGTTGTGGGTGTGAGATCCTGCCATTAAACTTGTGGACTGTGTGCCATTTTCCTCAGGCTGCCTCATAAACATAATTATGTCATCACCATCTTAAACTGCCATTCTACTGCTGTTGGCATAGTGTTTGTGTTTTGATTCAACTGCTAACCTCTAAAAAGGATTTGAAAACATTACCAATAATGAAGTAACATACACTACTGTATAGTAAGGAAGCATGAGGGACACTTACCATGCATACTGCCTTCAATGCTATTCTGTGCTGATGTAGAAGTTTTAACTGTTAATAGTAATTCTTGTATGTTTAAAGTAGTCTTTTCATGTTAGCATTCCATTCTCTATATAAATATATGTTACTGTTTTTAACCCAACCTTCTTGAGCAGACAGTTGCTGCTATTGCAGACTTTGGTAATAGGAAGTGTCCACCCCAGCCCTGATTATTCTAGAGCCATCATCTTCTGTGTCACAGTCATCCTCACAAATGGTGAGAAGGTAGTCTTGTCTTAAATGGATAAGTGTTGGAGCCCCCCCCCCCCCGTACCAATTGCATTTTACCTTGCCTTGGCTCTAGCATGTCCTACTCCATCATCTGCCCTCTTGTTACTCTGTGTTAATGTGTGGTTCCTTCCAGTGACTGCATCAATGTCTTTATAACTTGATTCCAGACTTTTTCCCTTTCAGCTTGTTTGGGCTCCCATTTACCAAAAAAAAAAGTTTGCCATATGTGCTAAGGGCTGTTTTACTCATAGATAAAATTGTCTTTCCATTGCCTTGATCCCTTATTTTGCATCATTACTGCATATAAAAATATGCCACAGTCATACACAAAAATCTTTTGATGTAATCATCAGTCAAACAACACAACACAATGATGAAAGCACGCATGCCATCCTCAGAAAAAAGTTAGGTGATACAAACCCCATAGTTATTTACTGTAGTAAGTAAAGACGTTTTTTAGTATATCCATTCCTCCCCTAACCCTTACAACTTTCTTGTAATCATAACTGTCATTTTTCATTCATCAGTGACTCTCAGAAATCTTCCAGTAAACACACATGTATGTTAAGTCAATAAAATGTCCTTGCCACTTCAGTACTTCAAAATAAAACACTGCATTTCTATCATGTATGCATTATCAGTAAATGATACCAAAGAAAATGTAAATGGTTTTCACAGTGATCATTAATCAGTTTTACCGCTGCTATAATGTTTTTCCATTTACAAATGACAGCTTTACTGTATTCACTAAAGCCATTGTAACATGTCCATCATATGTGCAAAACAAAACATTTCTTACAGTGAATTCAGTGTTCTTACATTATTTAGAATTGTTTCGTATTAATTTTCAATATTTCTACTACTTTTCCTACTTTAAAAAGCCTGCTGTTTCTTAAGTCATTTGCTACCTAACTTGAATATTTGCAAGTTAGTATGGTAGTGTTAAACTTAGTCACATAAACTCAGGGTCACTTACTCATTTTGTATGCAAATTAGACCCTTTTATGTTTATCTCTGTAATTTGCAGTAATAAGTGAGCACGTATGACCACATATACACAAAATTAGATCTCAGCTACTCGTAAATGAAGCATTTGCTTCACATGAACGTGCTGGGGATAGCAGCAGAGTTAGCAGCAGTCATCAGCAGTCCTCAGAGTGTTGTGAGAATGTGTAGATAGCCTGAGTTAGTCTCAAACCTTACCACGTTTATAAAAGGAAAAATGGGTTTATATGCATGCGAGTTTGCAAACCAGGAAGTATCATCCCTAACATCTTCATGCATACCTTATTACCTTAAAACTTTCAAGAATTAGTAAAAGTAGGTACTCACTCATATAGGAAAATTTATTTCTACAAACAGCACTTCCCCATTCATTTAGTCACCGTATCAAGGAAAAGTGAATGTAGTCTTTAAAAAAAAAACATAGACGAAAAATTATTTTTGTTAATTCCAAATGTCTTCAATCTTCCTATCTTGCCTTTTCCACTCTTTAATGAAAACATCATACTGTCCACATAAGGATAGTCCTACATAAAGCATAATAAACCCTATTTATTTGCTTTTAATATTAATATCAAAAGCTGTGGAGACCAGTCCTTTCTCCAAGTATTTCAACAGTGACACTGATATGCAAAGTTATACAAAGCCTACAGATTTCATGTAGTCCTTCATATATATTTCCAAATATATATAGTCCTTATATATATATATATATATATATATATATATATGGGTCTACTTGAGTTGACCGAGACGCCAGTTCGCCGACACGCAGAAGACCGAGACCAAACGACCGAAAATGAAGGTGATCGACAAGGTGAAATCCCGACAGCCGAAAGACCGACATGGGGAATGTGTGAGCGCGACTCGGTAAGTGTGTGATAGTGAGGGATTTAGGGTTAGGGAGCAGACAGGTAAGTGTGAGATAGTGAGGGATTTAGGGTTAGGGTGCGGGAAAGGTGAGTGTGCGGTAGTGTCGGACTTAGGGTTCGGGTAAGGTAAGTGTGTGATAGTGACGGAGTGTAGTTTAGGGGCGGGTTAAGTGAGTTAGGGTTAGGGTGCAGGTAGGGTGAGTGTGCGATAGTGATGGGCTTTATGCTTTAGGGTGGGTTAAGTGAGTTAGGGTTAGGGTGTGCATAGGGTAAGTGTGCGGTAGTGTCGGACTTTAGGGTTAGGGTTTGGGTTAAGGTTAGTGGATATGTAGTTGTGTGTAATGTGTAGTTTACATTTTGTGTGTCGGTGTTATGGTGTTCGGTTTTGTGAGTTGTCGGTATTGTGTGTTTTTGGTCGTTTGGTCTCAGTCTTCTGAGTGTCGGCAAAGTGGTGTCTCGGTCAACTAAAGTAGACCCATATATATATATATATATATATATATATATATATATATACACACAAAAGCCAAAAGCACAGCATCAATGGGGCCAGATGGTGTCCCAGGCTGAGTCTTGCACAAACTACAGAACGAACTAACCCCCACCTAAACACACTGTTCAACCTCAGCTTCTCCACAGGCTACGTGCCCATAGAATGGCGCACAGCAACGGTTATTCTTCTCCACAAAGGAGGGGCCACAACTGACCCTGGTAACTATCGGCCCACAAGCCTGACTAGCCTGGTCTGCAAGGCTATGGAGCGCATCATCATGGAACTCATTAACAAAGACATTGGGAACCTCCAAACACTTGACCTGACCCAGTTCCGCTTTGTTAAGGGCAGATCATGCCTACTAAACCTGGTTGACTTCTTCGAGACAGTCACCAAGGCCATAGATGAGGGGAAGGTAGTAAACACAGCCTACCTTGACCTCACTAAGGCTTTTGACACCATTCCCCACTCGAGAATTATAGAAAAACTTACCAGCCTGAACATAAACCCCTACATCACTAGATGGGTTGCCAACTGGCTTACAGATAGAACTCACATGGTAAGAATAGCGGGCTCCAGGTCCGACTCTAAACCAGTCACAAGTGGTGTCCCACAAGGCTCGGTCCTGGGATCCCTACTGTTCGGCATATACTTCTCAGAAGTACAGGCAAACACAGGAGGACTATGGCTAAACAAGTTCGCTGATGACTTCAAACTGGGAGCCATAATTGACTCTCTGGCTGACACAGACATTCTCCAAAAGGGCCTTACTGAGATGGACACCTGGTGTCAAAGTCATGGTCTCAAGCTAAATGCCAAAAAATGCATAGTCATCCTGTTTGGGAAAAACAAAACATCCTGAATTACCACATAGGTGGCAGACCCCTTAATACAGAAGATGTAATAAGAGATCTGGGGACACAGGTAGATAGTAATCTCTCCTTTGACAATCATATTGACAAAGTAGTTAGAAAATCCTTCTATGCAGCCCATCTAATTACTAAAGGGTTTGCATCTAGAAATAAAGAGGTTATAGTGCCCCTCTACTTGTCACTCATCAGACCCATCATAGAGTACAATGCCCCGTTTGGGATGTACCTCACAAGACACTTCCAACAGCTGGAAAGACCACAAAAGTACCTGACCAAGAGGATTACTGATCTCAAACATATGTCCTATGTAGCCAGACTGGAAAAACTCCAGCTGTACTTAGTGGCATATCGCTTACTCAGAGGTGATCTCTGCCTGACTTACAAAGCCATGTCCAACTCAGAACATATGGACATGCTCCACCTAAAGAAATCCGAGTCACTATGAGCCACTCGCTCTAGTGAGCTAAACCTCACCACAACAAGAAATAAAACATGCTGGAGGGATGGATTCCTGTCACAGGGACTCCCCATGCTTTGGAGCAAAATTCATAACTACATTAGGCAGAGCCCCTCATTAACACTCTTCAAGATAACAGAAAATACTCCCCTGGGATCACTTCATTGGCTCTTCTTGACAGAGGATCAGTTAATTAATCAATGGGGCGGCGAAAGCTGACACACTCTGGCTAGGCTTATAAATGCCCTCAGGCAGATAGCCTAGTACCTACCTATGAACCTATATTTAATGCTTATTTTCAGGGATTTTACATTTTACCATAGGTAAGCATGTTTATTAAAATGCCTTTGTATTTCCTTAGTCAGCAAGAGTAACCTGCACTAACTGTATTTGCATATAGGTGTAGTGGAACATATTGTGGTTAACCCCTATGAAAGTGCAAATCCTGGAGCTACCCTTAGTTTAGAATCAGCTGAGTGGTTATAAATAGAAAGCATTAAGAATTTTGGTATGAATTTTTGTGACGCTATACATCAACAATACTCTTTATTTCAAAACTGATTTTCTTAGCACAATAATATCCAAGCAATTCAGTCATTCTACAATAGTATCTGATTTGTACAAAATATTTATAAATTAAAAATTCACTTTAAATTGCACCGTTTGAAAGTTTATTTTGATAGAAAATAATAGCAGCATTCAGAAAATAACAAATCTCTTGTGCTGGAGTCTGTTTATTAAAAATACTTCCTCTTTTCAGTTTTGGCACATTTTCTCTCGGAAGTGTTTACATAAGTCTTTTTATACTCCGTATAAATTAATAAAGATATTTAAAAAGTCAATAAGAAATGCAATCAAGACATTATAAGAAACTGGTAGCATAATTATTTTTTACTGTATTTATTTAAAAAATATTGGGAGAAAATGGATGATTTTGTCAAAGTTTTGTGGTCTGACTAACTTTGAATATATTGCCGGTATTGTTTAACTTTTCATCAACCATAACCCTAAAGAAAGAAGAATTTTTAATGTGGATTATTTTAGCAGTAGAAAAGAAAATGGTTGTCAGGAAATAGTTAAAAACAGAGATCTTCAGTTCAAATAATTTATCTTACTTCTATCACAGACAGAGAAATCACCATAAAAAAATATATAAACAACAACAACAAAAAAATTATTTTCCCCAAAAACTATATATACTAATCCTTCATTTAAAGTGCTTAATTAATAATTGAAGGTTTAACTATATTTTATACACACATGCATATATATATAAATAACATTAGCTTGTTTCTTCTTGTTTTTTTTTTTCGGTTTTGTAGTCATATATATATATATAAATATGTTCAGTAATATTCATAATGTTAACACTGACAAGCTAGTTTTCCTTTCTCCTATTCTATTTGCAAACTGTTGCTAATAAATTTTAAAAACATGTTTAATCATTGTTGTGAAATGATAATAAGATCTGCAAAAAAATCAGTTACAACCCTTTTTTGTATATGATTTTGACAGGAGAAATGTGTAGAAACAGGTTTCTTTCTGGATAAATGTCTTCAGTCACTTTTTCTGATTATTCCTTCTTAAACTGGTAGAATCATGAAGTTTTTTAGCAATAAAACAATGTCAGAAACCAAGTCTACAGAGCAAATATCTGGTGCTGCTAACAGTTCAACATGCTCACCACAAGACAACTGTCTACATAAGTGACTTGCTGTCAGTCCCACAGTAGGTAAATAGAGTCTGAAGAAACCAACCTCAAACTACAGGAGCCAGCTGTATAAGAGTTCATAGCCTTATGATGGGAATGAAAGCTGAAAGTGAGTTTTGGGTTGCTAGGAGGCAGTCCTAATTTTAATGTAATTAATCAACACAAGCAATAGTAAGTGACACAGATAATACAAGGAAATAGAATACCTACTAAAATTGTGAAGCATGACAATTATGAGACATCACAATGGTACATCATCCATTCAAATTCAATTGATCCAAAGAAGGCAAATGATTGAGGTACTGTATCATTGTAACAAATCTGTTTGGAATTTTATTTGGTCTGTTTTGTTGTTTTTCTTCATTATTCAGTTGGTTTGTTTTATTGTACTAGTATGACAATATTATATCTTTACCATGAAATCTAGGTGATAACATGCAGTAAAAATATCACATTACATATAACTATCCAGTATTCTTCTTAAGTCAGAATAACTTTCAGTTTATCAGGGTTGGAATGCATTCTCTTAATACACTACATCTTCAGGAAGTAGGCATATGCTTTGCCTTCTCAAATTATAGCAATACTCCAGCTCCCATGTTCTATAATCCCAACTACTACATACTTTGCTTTTAAAGTCTAGCCATTTACCTGTTTATAATTAGAAAATTCACACCTGTACACCTATAGATACTTTCCAAAGTACTATTTTCCTATTCAATCTCTTTTTATAACATCTTCATTCAAACTTTTGATGCACCAATTACCACAAAAATAAATAAATAAAATGAAATTTAGCTATCTAGTTTCATTTAATAGATACATACATACAAATATTTCAAACATGGGCATTAATGCCCTTCTAGCCTGCCAATATACAAACACAATTTGTCCCATAAAAAGTGTACAGACTGTTCTTAAATATGTCTAAACTAGTGTTTGGCTTAATGTAATTTGGTAGTCTATCCCATGTATCAACTGCTGTATCAGAGAACAAATTAATATACTTCTCATTCCTATAGAATCCTCTACACAGATTAGCCAATGATTCTCTACTACTTTTTGATAACCCCAAACATTCCCAGAGGTAGTTGTCTCTAAATACCCTATACAACTGAATAAGATCTCCTCTTAAACATCTTTATAAGACACTGTACAGGTTCAGATATTTTTAGTTTTTCATAATAACTTAATTTTTCCACCCATTGATGCTCTTGGTATATTTCTACTGTATTCTTTCCAGTTTACTCATGCATGTTTTCTTATAAGGTTTCCATATTTTTATTCCATACTCAAATTTGGGTTTAATGTGACTAGCAAGCATGACTTCACCGTTTCTGATCGCCTAGACTTTATAGATCTTTTTATACAACCTATAGTTCTACAACTATCATTAACCAATAGGTTGATATAATTAGAAAAACTGAAAGCTGGATCTACTCATATAGCCATAAGTCATATCTTGTCAGTATCAATGGTACTTTCTTTCGATTATCCAGCTAATCCTCTCTCAATTTACAAGCAATCAAATGCTTAGCTGTTACCGTAGGACAACTCAGTGCTACAAATCCAGATCTTAGCCCTCTTCATTATTCCCTATATGGTATAGCAAATCCTCTCTTCCAGAATATATCTGATAAGCTATATTAATCATACAAGATGCCTTACTATTAAATTACTAGGGCTCATACTTCTTAAACTTCC
This sequence comes from Protopterus annectens, assembly GCF_019279795.1. NCBI lineage: Eukaryota > Metazoa > Chordata > Ceratodontiformes > Protopteridae > Protopterus > Protopterus annectens. Next base: position 1,234,115,323 of record NC_056731.1, on the reverse strand, counting down.
TAAATCAAAAATGAATAATAATTTGTTAACATCTAGTCATAAACTTACCCAGAATCGTGACTTTAGAGGAAGCAGGTCCAGATCATATAATAATCAATCACATTCTATGATATTCATGCACAGCATTACGCAATTTCATAGATATATTTACTCACCCAGGCACACGTGCATTAATTTAGTGTGCATGCATGCACACACACACACACACACACACACACACACACACACACACACACACACACACACACACACACGCACACACACACACACACACACACACACACACACACACACACACACACACACACACACACACACACACACACACACACACACACACACACACACGCATGCAAGCACACACACACACACACAAACACATATAACATCCACACACTCATACACACACATTCACTACTACTTACCGGGGGTCACTTGTCTGAGCAGAATAAAGCTTCCCTTCTTCCCCTACAGACATTCCCCAAATGAAATACTAAGGTTCAGAGTGCTTCCTAGTGATATACACTTACACATTTTCTACACTCCTCTAAAAGGTAACTTGTGGAGAATGGAATGCAGGACTTCTCTAGCCCAATGAGCAGCATATCTAAATACTTATGAGTTTCTTTATCAGAATCCCCACCTACATTAAGTACATTCCCAAAGCATTTGCTATTGAGTAATATGGGAATGCACCACGAGGCAGCATACTAAATATGAGTTGGGGGCATTTATCTATAACACAAGTTGCACTGCACGCTTTTAGAATTGCATACTAGGCCTCTAGTCTATCAATCCAGACCCATGATTTACATTGCCAGCCAGATACGAATGGCTAGAATTTTTTTAAACTAAGGTACCCATATAGCTTTTGATTTTACATTTCAGTTATTAAGTCAATTTAAGCAGTTTGATACCCTATTATTTAATTAGTCTTGGTTTTAATCTAACAGATGCAGATCACTAGTTCTGTTTAATTCAATGTAAATTATATAAATTATTAAACAATTATTACATTATTAAAACATGTAAGCAGTCATGCAATCAGAGCTAAAATATCTTAATTTTCCAATGCACAGAATGTACAGTGGTAAGGATATTATTTCAGCTAAAACAACTTCTTAACTTTTAATCCTGCCACTTCATTTATTGAATTTTCTTAATCAAACAGAGGATCTTAAAACTGCACCCTTTCCAAACTGCTTTATAACTTTGTAGTCTTAACATTTTCAGTGCTGAAGATACACATCAGTGATGCGATTTATTTACTTCCAAACAATACAAATTTGTAAAACAAACATTCCGCAGCTAGAGCATATTGTAGTAGAAATTGTATAGTCAATAGAACAAAACTTATCACTTATAAGGGTAACTTGATAAGAAGTAATCTGTTATCTTGCAATTAAGATGTTTCTTTCAATTTAACCATTGCCAATTTTGCATATGTGAACACTCAAACACTATACAAAATATTTTTTTATGAAACAGCGAGGAATGTCATTCTGTGTTTAATTTCCCATGATCTACATGTTTTAATAGTTCCAGCCAACTATTGTTTCTGTTGCAGTGTGATTATAAAAAGAGATGTGATCAATGAAAACAGGTTAGTCTTTCACTGTGTAACATGTATCAGTTGCCACATCAGACAACTGGTGAAAGTATTCACCCTCAAAATGAATTTAGTTGTTAAGAAGACCAGCCTCTATAAATTGACTTAGAATTTTAAAACCCGTGGCTGACAAAAATCACACCCATTTAAAGATCCCTTACCCATTCCATAATAATTTTATGAGTTATAACAATAAATAGACTAGTGACATCAGTCACCAGAAATAGTACATTATCAAACTACAAATCATCTGCAATATAACTCAAAACTCTGAAGAGTCCCTAATTAATTATATTCAGCTTTTCATGGACTGTTTTAATTGGGTAACTATAAACATTGTCAAATGCTGAGCTTTTGATCTACCAATAATCCATAGCATGGTGTTGATAGATGATGATGGCAAACACTAGGTTATATTTCATGCTGAATTTGCCTTTGTTGTAAAATAAAAATCAGTTGATATATATATATATATATATATATATATATATATATATATATATATATATATATATATACATATATAGTTAAAAAAAATCAGGCCCAGTTTACTAGTATACTCCACAGAGTCCATAATAACCAAGCCAACTCCTTTGTTGAGCTTCATGAGTCAAATGATGTCTTCCTTGATAAGAGACTACAATAGAACTATTTTCTAAAATCCTAAGTTATAACTCATACTTCCCCACAATTAGCTTCCTAATATCTGCCTCACATAATGTTTTCAAAAATATTGATATCAGGTTGATGGGTAGATTAATATTACTTAAAAGTACCAACTTTTTTGAATTAACACTTTCTGCATCACCTTCAGTAGCATCAACGTAAGTTAACTATAGATTAATTCCCTGGTATATGCACACGGTTCCCATTCAGAAGCCTGAAACATCATAAGCCTGAAAATCAAAATCCTGAAACCAAAAGCCTGAAAATTCAAAATCCTGAAAACTCAAAATCCTGAAAGACCAAAATCCTGAAAGACCAAAATCCTGAAACTCAAAATCCTGAAAACACAAAATAGACATACTGATGTCATTGTGGCTTTGCTATTGTTAGCCCTGTGGTGTTAGGTCATGTGTTGGGGTCAGGTAAGTGTGCGGTTGGTTTTATTTTAGGGTTAGGGGCGGTTTAAGTGAGTTAGGGTTAGGGCGCAGGTTAGGCATGTATGCAATAGTGACAAATATTGGGGTTAGGGGCAGTTTAAGTGAGTTAGGTTTAGGGCGCGGGTCAGGTGAGTGTGCGATAATGACGGACCTTAGGGTTAGGGTTAGGGTCAGGGTCGGTTGGTAGATAGTAGTGTCTATATAGTGACATATTAGCATTATTTGTGTTTTCAGGATTTTGAGTTTCAGGATTTTGGTCTTTCAGGATTTTGGGCTTTCAGGATTTTGAGTTTTCAGGATTCTGAATTTTCAGGCTTTTGGTTTCAGGATTTTGATTTTCAGGCTTATGATGTTTCAGGCTTCTGAATGGGAACCATGCACACAGTTCAATTAAAGTATCCTAAAAATCAAAGTTTCAATGGGCAAGAAGGTAAAACCATGTTCAAAAAATGTAAAATATATGTAATTGTCAAAATCCAGTTGGTGTGATCTAAGGGTGATGAAGGGTTGCTGCCACAAAGAGAGATCAGGTCATTCAACAGTTACATTGGCTTCTAAATCATTCAAATAAACAAAGTAGTTACTATACTCTAAATTAACTCCTTTAGATATTGGATATGCCTTGTGTACCTCTTAATCATGTTGATCTATTGCTATTTTTCTCAGCTTTCTGGACATCATAACATAATATTTCTTATACACCTTCTGAAAAATATCTACATATTTCACTTAGCAGGAAAGGGAAAGCACATCACTATAATTAGATCCATCCAGGGTCACAGTATCCAATTCTGCTTTCTTTGTTTGCTTATAAGTGGATTTAATAAGTAACTCCATGGGTTCACACCAATGTCTTTCAGATATGATCACTAATTCCTGATCTAATTTACTACCATTGATGAGTCCATTAGGTTATGAACTCAAATCCTTTGGCACCACTTTCAGTTTAATATACATTAATAAGTAGAGATTCTCAATTTTCAAGTTAAATATTTGTTCAGTTTTCTTCTCAATTTTTGCCAATTGCATATTACCAGACTCTCCCCAAATGCTACTCATATTCCTCAAACACAAATCTTTATGCAGACATTTATGTAAAGTAGCCATGAACTCACCAGAAATTCATGACCCCTCCCACTCATCACATCTCAGAAAACCATCAACTCAGAACCCAACTGCCTTATTTCATCCGATGAAGCAGAACCACCCAGCAAAAAAAAAAAAAATGCTTTTGCAAACACCACTGATGTATAGAGTAAGACGACATACAAAATAAACAAAGAATTCTCAAAAGCAGCATACCACAGCATGAAAATTTCAAAGAAAAAAATATATAGACATAACTTAAATGTCATGATAATTTATTGGTTGAGTACTTTAATCAGAAATTCAGACTTCTTCAGAACTAAATCTAATTTATGCAGTTCACCTTTTAAACACATACAGTTAAAAATCACCAGCGGTCAACCAACTATCAGCACATAAATAATCCTGAGACATAGATGACATGGATTGAAATGTGGTTTTGCTTCCCTTAAAATACAATATATAACATGTTAATAAATTGATAAGCAATGTTTACAATGTATATTGTATAATGAATACATTATTGTTACAAATCTAATATAACCCAACAGCTCTTATTTTAATAGCAATACAGATAGAATATTTTCATTGATACCTGGGATGGAAGCAGCTGCCAATCTAAGTTGCCAAATTAATCCTTCAAATCCAATTCTTAATTGCCATGATCCACCCATTAAGATTATATCTGAATTTTATCTAAATTAGAAAGAAAAGAAAAGTTGGGCACGGCCTGGTTACTCAAAGCACGTTTTTGTTTTCCCTAGCATCATAATCACTAGCATCCTTCATCTTACAGAGTGTTCTCTCTGTTTTGCCCACGTAAAATGCCTCACAAAAATTCCATTTCATAGTACACTACACCCTTTGATCCACAGTTAAACATCCATTTCAAAAAGACATTAAACAAAATTATCTTAGTAGCATTACTCTCACAAATTAACTAGCACTGGGCACAAAACCTACATATCTATTACAAGTGAGATACTAGGCCAGGTTCTTAAAGAAGTGGTCTCAGTGTAAGCCTGCTCTGATTCCAAAAGACTTGCAATGTTTAATTTTTCCAACTCTTTTGGGTTTCTAATATCATGATGGGAATGGACCCCATTCCTAAGTCAAAGTACGATTAAAGTTCATGCAATTAGTATTGTTTCAGTCTTTGATGTTAGCCAAAAGTGCTCTTTGCAGCACCCACAATATGCCCAGAACTAACTCCTATAGTTCATACAGAGTTATATTTATTGGTATCATATCTAAATAAGACTGTAAATACATTTTTATGAGAACCATTGCTCCTACTACTATATTGAACTGTCTGAGTATCCTTCTTCCATATTGCCTTCATTTCTGCCTACAAGTCCTGGTCTTTTATTACTTTGTGTGTCTCTCTGTACAATTAGGTGTATCAATTTCAAAAATCAATGCGTCTTTTGTCTTCTTTTTTTCCACAGACTACTATATCTGGGTTTCTCACATTTATTTTTAGAACTTTTGGTAATGGTTGATCCCATGTGATATAAAATTTATAATTCTCTGTAATGCTTTGCAGCTAATGTTTCCAATGCTTCTCAGCTACTCCAGTATTGTAATGTTTGTACAATCCCCAATGCAACAGTTTTGAAAAATTTTTATGTCTTTCAGTATACAGGCCCAATACCATTAGGGTATCACATGCAGCAACAAGATGTGCAAATGTTTCCATTCTGTTTTACAGAATTTGCATTTGTCTAGTTCCCCTACATGTTGAATGTACTTTGTAAACCGTGTACATAGTCTACTATCCTAGGCTACTAATATTAACTTATCATCTTTTGGTTTAAATTTGCCTATCTTTAACCATTCCTACATTAGATCCTGATCAGCATTGTTCCAGGAGTTTTCTGTACTTGCAGCTATATTTCTTGCTTTTCTACAATGCTTACCTTTTCATCTGATCTTTCATCTTATGTTCTTTATTTTGTGTTTTAGAACATTCAGTTGCTGCCTAATTTTTGTCTAGTTCTGGTTTGGTTTCCATTCCTGCTTAACACTGATATGCTTCTGTGGGTCTATATTAGATAAACAAAAGTTTATCTTACCGAACACTAACATGAGCGAAAATCCCGGAACCCAAAACCGGAATTGTAAGATCGCAGTACAGTGAAGATGGGAATATTTGCCTTTTCCTCACTGTAGTGTGATCTTGGAGTTGGAATATATATTTAGTGGTGGGGGGGGGTGAGGGGGCACAGCCCCCCACAATTGCAGTTTCAAGTTCTGGGATTTTCGATAATGTCAGCATTCGGTAAGATAAACTTTTGTTTATCTAATATACACCCGCTTCTGTTAAAGTAAGAAGAGAAGTCATGTAAGATTTGTTCTCTTCATGTTGAAAAATTTTCACTATGTTTGAATATGATGAGATCAGCAGATATGTATACAGCCCTTTGATTGCAGAACTATACATGTAATTGATTTCAACAAGGCCCACAACTTCTTCAGAATGAGTGCTATATAACCTTGGAATGCACTGATTTTTATATATCATTTGGTAAAGAGTGAAGCATTTTTCTTGTTTTCCTGTCCAACTGATCCAATATATTTTGGGGCGAGTCAATCATCCCAAAACTGTACTCCAAAATAGGAAGAACAAATTGGTTTATAGCTTGGACTTTGTTCCTACATGTCAGTGCTGTTTTCGGTATTAATTTTAGTCTTCTAAAATATTTTTACTGGGTTTTTCTCACATTTGTTCATTTATTTTGTCGATCCTTCATTAATTCTCAAATATTTATATACTCTCTCCTGATCAAGTTCCTGTATATAAAATTCTTGTCCCAGATTGATATTTTCTTAGTGCTGCTACTTTCCTGCTTTAAATGTTGTTTTTGTACATTTATCAGGTCAAATGACATTATTATATCATCTGAGAAAAATTTACCACTTGCAGCTGTGCTTTCAGTTCCCCATCTGATGAACTATACCATTTTAAACCATCCACAAAAAGAAGATGAAAAGTATTTATACTTTGTCTGGTATCCAAATTGTAATCATGATCTAATCTGATAAGTAGACAGCTTACTGTTTTAAGGGCAACACAAAATAGCAGTTATGACAAAGACTTACCCTGGAATGTCCCCTTTTAAAATTGTATCCCTGGGATAATAATTTGTCCCTTATCATGGCTTAGCTGAAAAATGGTTTGCCACTATTTCATAGTCATTGTAATGTAATTGATCAATGTAGGGTATATCTTATACACCGGTGAGAACTACTTTAAACATGAATGAGATGCTGTCAAATATTGTTTTGTAATCTCTCCATTCCATACTTAAAATGTTCCCCTTTTTACAATTCACCATTATAACTAAATTTAACAACATATGATTCTTTGTTCCATATGACTTTCTTTTGTTACTCTTTTGTTCTATTGCCATGATTTAGTTTTTTCCTAAATTACTGTAAACTCTGTCAGCATCAATTCCAGTATACAGTTTATACATAGTTGGAAGGCAAGTTATTGGATTATAGTTTTCACTATGGCTTGCACATTCACTCTTAAGAAGGAGTATCACTTTTCCTGTTGTTAACCTGGTCAGTGTGTGTTCAGGGCATGCATATAAGTAGTTCTTACTCATGGCTAAACCTTTGTGTAACAATGTTAGTACTTTTAGCCAGAAAAGTATCTGGAACTGGGGTTTTCCATTTAGGAGCTTTTCTTAATTTTGTTTCAGTTTCTCTAGCCATTGCTTCATCCCATTTCATATCATGTACATTTGAACTTCTTACTGTTTCTTTTTACTTACTTTATCTATTCAACATTTTTGTTATGCTTCATAGATATTTCTCCAAAATGTGTCTATTTCTTCTTTTTTTGGTGGTGTTTCTATTTCTTTTTACTTTGTTTCACAATTCTCTATAAAACATTTCTGGAACAGATTGCTTATTTTATACATTCCCTTTATGTTTATTTGCATATCATTTAAGTTTTTCTGCTTGTGCTGACATCTTTATTATTTGCAATAGTGCACACTAGATCTTGGTCTGTTCTAATATTGTACTTTACTTTTACTACACCTGTCTTTCTTAGTATTTTTGTTGATTTGTTCCCTCTTCTGTACTCTTCTAACAGTGACACTTCTTGTTTTAACTGCTTTATAGTTTTCTCTATTCAATACTTCCACGATGGCATTTGATTTCTTCCTGTCCTTTCCCTTGTTGCCCTATATTTTTGTGGTAGGCCTTCATCGTTATCAAGTTTGCTGCACAGTATTATATCCTATTTACTTCTGTTATAGCATGTACATTTCTGTTAATAGTCTCAAATACCATATTCATTTGTTTTATCAGACTTCTATCATTTTGAGTCTTACTAACTTTCTGTAATCTTTTTATTTCATCAACCTTAATATGCTTATCCATCACCACTAAATCAAGCAAACCTTCCCTTAGATTTATTTCTTCTAAACTGAGGGCACATTCTTTATTCTCTGTTTCCTGCACGCATTCTACAGGAAGCTCTAGAACATATTCATCTGACATATTCTCTCCAGATGCATCCTGTGTCATCCATTGCTCTTTCATATGGCACCTAACTGGTCCATCACTCCATAATATTGATCGTGTCAGAGTTGCCACCATTTCCTGTTCCTTCCCTTGCAGTGCAACTCCAACAGAACTTTTGTATTATTTTCCTGTTCAAGGCTCTAGAGCATCTGCATGTGACAGCTGATCAGATGTTTTCCATTCCAACTAATAAAACTTAATCTGGGGACTCGCTGTTCCATCATGCTCTGACATTGCCAGAATGAGATTTTCTACACAGAAAAACTTTACTTTGCAGGTAATCCATAACTTCAGTTTCTATTTGTTTAACTTCTTCAGTACTTTTCCTCTTTTCTACTTTCCCCTTTTGTTTTCCTATTTTTGATATTGAAAAATTTTCCATATCCAGATGCCTCTGCCTGTATTTCTCTTCAAATATTTTTGGTTCGGCTTTTTGTACTGTTTAGTTTTGCATTCTTCTTTTCATAAATATTGCACCATATTAAATCTTTTTTTTTCTTTCCCATGTCCATTTTTCTTCTTCATATATCTTCTATTCCTCCTTATAGCGGAGATTCATTGTTCTATCATGCTGTGACATTACCTGTGCTACACTTTCTACACTAAATCCTTCATTTCTCAGGTATTCTATAACTTTAGCTTTCATTTGTTTAGCTTCTACTTCCCCTTTATGATCTTATTTTTCATACTGTGAAATTTTCCATGGTGCCTTTGCCTGTATTTTTTTTTTTCGAATATCTTTGGAACTGCTTTTTTATATTGATTAGTTTGGCTTCCTCCCTTTCTCCCTTGCATAAATATTATACCATATCAAATCTATATTCTTTCCCATGTCCATGTTTCTTTTTTAGACCTTTCAAAAATCTCTAGGTTTTGTTCATACCTCTCAACCTTTCAGGGCAAGAAATCTGGGCAAAGCCAGAAAGATTGGGGGGGGGGGGGGCATTGCTCCAGTAAACTTAGAAAGTTTATAACTAACATGTTTTGCATTATTGTGTATGTGTTAAAGCCTGAAACTCAAATGTCTGTCATTATTTAGTACTATTTAGTGACTTCAGTCTTGAATGATTTGCCAGAAAACCACAAATTTTATGAGGAACAGACAAAAAATATGAGGTAAAAATCTGGACATTCTGCGAAAATCTGTACAGTTGAGAGGTATGATTTTGTTCTTTATGTTTTCACAGTTTCTCAGTCCCTTCTTTTTTCTAAATGGCTCAAGGTTTCTAGGTCTATATATTGTTTTTGATGTATCTGTTGTATTAATGAAAACAAATTTGCATTTGAAGTGTCTGACAATTTTTTCTTGTGCAAGCATTTTTCTTTCCTCTAATTTCTCTCTTAATCTTATTGAATATTTTCTATCTGGACATTCTGTGCTTCTTGCATAGTAATAATAATACATAATTTATTTTTTTATCTTCAGTAGTTCACTGTCACTGTTTGTGGTTTCTGTGCACTACTATTTCCTTCTACAGTGGAGAGGCTGTACTCCTCCCAAGCCCAGCCTAACCCCATTATAGGAATGCTTCTCTGTCTTGAGGATTCTACACTGTCATTTTTTTCTAGTTTTGGCACCAATGCACCTACTAGGATTGGACACGTTTTTATCCTGGGACTTGTACACCCAGCTGTCTTTAACCTATTGTCTATGATATATGTTATATAAAATACAGGCTATATAGCAGTGTCATATTGGTGAGGCTTAGTAAAAGCAGGGACTCCCTCATGAAGGTACTCACCAAGACTTGAACATAAATTCAGTTCAAGCATTAGTAATCTCCTTTGCTTGCTGATTTTATCTTCTCTCCATGCAGGCTCCCAGCTCTCAGTGTAAGTGACGTACTTTGGTGTAAAGCCTATCTATAAAAACAAAAAATTACTCTCAGTATAAGTAGCCACTTACACTGAGATCAAGTCTTTTGGAAATGGTCCCACTGACAGAGGACATACATAGGAGTTCTCAGAAATCTTGGGGCATTAAATGTGGTGAAAAATTGCCAATGGTATTTTTAGGTTCTCTGCTTGGATGTAAAAGGAATGCTGATACTGTAGCATGCTTGTAGCATGACACAAGCAGCACTTTCACAAAACCTGGCCTTGTTTTATCTGTTACTACATGAATATTTGTCGGGCCTAGTATGAAACCAACATGGAGATGACTATGCTTAGATAGAGACACACTGTGATTTCTTTCCCTCTGCAGGTTGTTTTACCATAATTCATGACGTTATGTGTTTGTAGTAGCAGTAGCATAGGGGTATGAGAGTTGGACTACATGTAAGGATATTCACCATAAAACCAATACTTTTGAACTCTACTATAAGAGAATATTTTTAGAATTCTTTACACCACATGAGGATGAACCCAGCCAATGCTTAAGGAAATAAATCCAGTGTGCACTGGAAGGTTCAATAGTAACACTAAAATGCAAATACTTTGGTTGCATAATGCAATGACAGGATACAATGAAGAAAACAGATACTGAGAAAAACAGAAGGCTAAAGTAGAAAAGGCAGCAGAGGCTAACGTGGATGGACATCTCCATTAAAATAATAAATATGAATTTCAGATGATTTAAAGAAGCAGTTCTTAACTTACAGGCGTGATGTGCTAAAGTCCTTGAGGTCACAAAGAAATGAATTCAAATAAATGAACAAAGAACAAAAAGTTATCTCACCATCAAGTAATAACAAGTAATGTTTATATTACAGTGAAGGTTGAAGTCTTAACTGCTGTTGTTTATGGCATTCAAAATGTGGCTATGAAGCAGGTCACTCATGGTAAGACTGTTAGATACCTTCTGTATTGAAACAAAATCAATTCTTAGAAGTTTGTAGGAGAATGCAGTAGAGGGACAAGTTTTTGAGGCACTCACCATAGGTAATGCAACTCAGACCCTCGATATTAGTAAGCAAACATTGGGGTCTATAGAGTTTGACAAGTGTCTGGACAAGTAACAGACCTCTCAACCAATTGGGGACAAATTTCAATAGAATCAGGGACAAGTCAAGAAAAAATCAAGGACAATCAGGGACACTTAAAATATTAGTGCTATTAACCTGAAACATTGACAATTAATGGGCCATTCTTCATAGGATTAATGAATTAATAGAATTAATACACATTTTCTGAAGTAAAAGAAGTTTATAACTCTTAATTATTGTCATTATTCATTAAGTGTAATTCATCACCTTTCCTGCAAAAGTCACTAGTTTTAGGAGGGATTAAGAGGGACATAGTTAAAATTTGAGTCAAAATCTGGGACGTCCCTGAAAATCAGGGACAGTTGAGAGGTATGACAAGTAAATGCTAAAGGAAGCATTCCATTCAATAATGGGTCTGATGCGACGAATAGAGAAATATGATAAAATTACTGTGTTTTCAAAATATAGCCTTAGAAATCAGATTGACAAGGTTGAAGGATTCATTTGCTGACTGTTGCTACATAGTGGTCAGTGGAGTGCTTATTGTGAAAAAAAAATGCTTCCAGTACTCTGATGAGTGCATCAAACTTAAGGGGAAAATGTCATACTTTGTTTTGGAGGTGGAAGGTTGGGAGCAAACATTACATTCAGCTGACACAAGCATTTGGATATTTCTGATTTCCTGACAGTGGAGTCCTGTTAAAGTGCTGCAGTGGCACATAGCTAGAGAAACTCTGAACATAAGCAGCTTGTCTTTTAATGGTGAGCTAATACTTGCACATCTCCAAAAGAAATGCACATGGCCTAAATACCACTTGTGCAATTGTTGATCTTTTGCGTAGTCATTCTGTCACTGACAAAATTTGTCTAACATCCATGCAGAGATTCTGGTTGTGACTTAAGCATTAGAGTTTCCCTGGGCATACCATGTCAATGAATTCTGGCTATTGTCACTGTTTGGTAAACCTGAATTTACCAGCTGTCGATGTCTGCTCTTTTAAATGTCCTCTATCTGAAGTGAAGGCCATTGTCTCTGTTTCTGTCATTTTTTTTCCAGAAGTATACAGACATTGCTATGGTTCTACCCATATGAGCTACATTTACTCAAAGAAAGTATGTGTTCTGCAGTGGTGAAAGCATGATGCACCCACTCATCATAAAATTAGCTGATTTTAAACACAGTCATGTTACTGTATAAAACTACTAAAGGACTGTTACTAGTTAGCATAACCATCTATATTACTGCTATTTATTATATGGCCACTACCTAAACATAATATGACTGGAATGGAAATTCTTATGTATATGTTTTCATATACACCATTAACAGATGAAGGTACTGTAACTTTTCTTTCTTACCAGAAGGCACTCATTTTCACAGTCTGACATAGAACATCTGTTTATCATTGAAAGTTTGAGAAAACTTGTCAGTTCAAATCATTAGTCATAAATGTCATCAAATGACTGTTATGCTCACAAGAATGTATAACTACATACAGATGTATATCTGCAGACTCTGCAGTGTTTAAGGTTTAAGTTTTAGATCAGTGTGTATGCTTTTATGACTTCATGCACCAATTCCATTACATACATAAGTTTGGAGTATTGATAATATAAAAGCTGAGAGAACTGAGCTATGAGCTCAACTCTGCATGTCCTAGCACGATCAAAAATCTCAATTACGTCTTTTACCATAGTAGGTGAGCTTTGTAATCTGGCATTTAGTTTACTTTTCTTGTGTTTATGTCTTTTTTCATGTAATACTTTCATTTGTTGTCATAATTCTGTCTTGCAGTGCTTTCTATAAGGCCCTCACAGTCATACTGCTGTCAGCTAGCATCATATCATCACTATGTTTTATATAAGCTAAGTTTTGCAGTTTCATGCTTTGATTCTTGCCTTATGTTTTATCCTGACATTCTAGAATAAAAATAAGGGAAACCATGTGATGAAAGGATGTCATTAATTGAAGAGTATTTAAATTGATATATAGCAGTTGTTACATTATGAGATATAAATGTAGTACGAATGCCTAATTTTGTTGTTGCATGTCAAGACATGTGTTCATGTTGTCGATGGCATATATAGCATTCTTCCTGTCGCTCATGAATGCTGCAGATTTGTAACATACTATACTACCATTACTCTGTTGCTGTGTTTTCTTAGATACATTAAAATTTGCTTTGGATACAGAGCACACAGGTTGTTGCAGAGATTGTATAATATTGTCTGAATTAATCACCATGTTCATTCTCATTATGTTATACTATATGGTGGATTTGTTCTCTATGTATTTTTTAAAGGCACACCCAAAACATGAGTCTCACCCATCATACACTTTTACTTACATTAATCCTATGAAGAATGGCCCATTCCAGATCAGTCCTGATTATTTTGATGATCTGTGCAAAGGCAAATACCGACAAGATACTGAGTCATCCAAATGGACGACAGCTTTCAGTTTATTGTACTATTGCCATGCTCACTATTACGTCTTTTATTTCTTTTTTTTTTTTTTCTTGTCTTTTTTTTTTCTTATTTGTACTTTTGGTGGTGATAATTAAACTCATTGTGTAAGTATTTCTCTATTTTTATTTGTTCTATGTATAGTTTGAGATCAGTATCCAAGATTCAGAAATACTAGTTGGTATTTTATACATTTTGAATTATTATTTATTACATTTTATGGAGTTTTGAAAAGCTGAAAGAAAATATTTTGCATTGTAAGCTTCTATTGAAAACATAAAGAAATGCCTTTGTTTTATTTCTCATTTCACTGAACTGAAGGGTCCCTTAAAATTGTGGTAACTTTCAATAAAGTCATATATATATATATATATATATATATATATATATATATATATATATATATATATATAGGATAATAAATATCTGGCTGCTTTAATTTCAAAATGAAACTTAACAGTAATAGATCAGGCAGAGTACTTATCTTGGAAAACAACACATCCTGGAAAAACAGCACCTAAAAGAACATTAACCATTTCCTAAAAAGAAACACTCTTGACTGTGGTGACAGCCGGAAACAATAACTGCCTTCAGACTGGATGGGCTTACCTGAAGCCAGCAAAGAAAGATGCTACCAGAGATACACATTTTCCATGACACCAGAGCAGGAGAACTAGTAAATGTTCATCATATTGATTAATGCTGCAGTAGACTTAGTAATATGGAACAGCCAGCTAGCTTCCAAAGCTTCAGGACCTTCCACATCCCAAAACTGTCAGGCAGCTTAAGCTGAGCTGACTAAAAGATAAGTCTGGGTGTGAAGCCCTTACTGCTATGCTCCTCTGAGGCTTTTAAGAAATGACTGTCGGCTTGTGCTTTCTTTTGCTGGGCATCAGTACCATTTGAAGAAAAAAAAGCTTCTGTTTTCTTCATTTTTTTGATGTTTTATTAGTTTCTTCTTCATGAAAGTTATTTTAAAGGTAGGGGTGTCATGTTCAATGGACTGTCTCAAGACTGTAATGTACTTTAAAACAGACTGTTCTTTTTTGTTAGTTTAAAAGTGGTGTGAAATAACAGAAGACATTTTTTCCTGGCTAAATTGTGGTTATTTTATTTTTGTGGGCTTGGCATTGTGTTTTAAAATGATTTTTACTGTGTTTTTCTGTCATACAAGTAACTTTTGTGGGCTGATAGTGTATACCAGCAAGTACTGCTTGTCTTCTCCTTGAAAGAGGCACCATTTTCACGTCAGTCCTTCTTACAGCCACAAAAAGAAAATATTAAGCAGACAGCCTTTGCCTCCCCAGCAAACTACCATTTTACCTCAGTCACAGATGGTGACTCTGCTGTGGCCTTTTGTTGTACTCCAGATCATTCATCTTTTCTCCCAGATCTCTCTGGTGTAGCACCAACAGTTACAATGGACTGGGGGTTAGCCATATCCTCTGTGGCTGTTGGAGTACCCTCAGTGGCCAAGAAGAGCCTGGGGGAGTGAAGAAGACAGGTTTCCCTGTTGTGACAAAATGCTGTACCCATCCCTGGAGAATATGCTGCTGCCATTAGTAACACTGTTGGCCCCATTTTTCCTGTGAAAAAGAAACAGAAAGTCAAGCATGCATCTACTTATCCTCACTTTTCTTTGCTTTGGATAGTAGTAGTTTACTGGGTCTGACTCATGATTTAATTCAGGTTATTGATCCTTCTTGTAAACTAGTGTCTAGTAAATGAAAGAGGGGTTCCTCTTTTTCTGAAGAAATTCAAGATTCTGAATCTGAACAGGAAGGTGAAGGGACAGACACATTTTTTTCTTGATATTTCTGATTCAGACAGAGAGGAGAGCTCAGTTTCTAATTATTCCTGTGGAGAAGTTCTCTTTCTCTGAAACCATTGCTAGAATGTGCCAGTGTTTTCAGCAGGAGAACACTGAGGGTCTTCAGTCACTCAGAAAGTACTATGAGTTATTAGAGAAGGAGTTTATAGAACCTACACCCATTGCTCCTGTTCTGTCTGCTTTAGAAAATGTGTGTCTTACTGCCTTCAGTTTTCCTGATAGTCAGGTAGCTACCCCAAAAAGGAAGATAGGATGAATAAAGTTCTCAGTCTTTTAAATTTTTATGCACTATACTCAAACCTGTCCCAGCAGCTATAGCTTTCATTGATCCCACTGCTTCTAAGCACTTGGTTCCAATCTTATGGTTTCTGATGAGGATGGACAAATTATTAATAGGTATAGGAAAAATATATACTTCTGTAACATTTCAGAATTTTGAATTGTCCATCTCGTATGTTAAAGTTTCTTCAGACAAATTGTGAAAGTAAGACAAATGTTTTACCGCCAATTATTGGAGAGTCCACTTTCTGGCTCTCAGTAATCATCTTGGGATTAGTGCTTCTGTTTTAATCCTGGTGAAAGAAGGAGCCTAGGAACATTATTTGCCGGAGACTGATGATCACTGGAAAGCTTAATAACTGCTTCATAGGAACCATCTTGGAATTTTTGCTTTTATTTTGCTCCTGGTGAGAGAAGGAGCAGATTGCATTGATTCCTCACTGTTTCTGATTGTCCACCGAGTGTCTGAATTTGACCTTCCTGATTGGTCTGGTTGCTATTCAAGGCAGTTACCAGGAAAAAGCTACAACAAGCCTACAAACCCTTGTATCATCTGGGATAAGACTGTTGATCACCAAAGAGCCTGTCACCTGCTTCTCATCTTGGGATTGGTGCTACTGTTTTGCTTCTGGTGAGAGAAGAAGCAAAGGAGCATTTTATGGCAGCAGAATGAAGCTGTGGTGAGACCAGCACTGGTGGTTACCAGGCAGTAGCCATTCAGTCGAACAGATGTAGCGGTACCCACCAGGAAGAAGCACAGAGCTAACTCAAAAAACAAGCTACCCTGGTGGAATCACATCAGTAGGCTGTATAACACAAGGAAGAAAATCATGCAAAAATTAGGAGACACAGCAGCCAGCAGGGTAAAAGCACTGTCATCGACAACTCAGAGGACAAATAAGCTCTACCAAAGCCACATTTTAGGTAAATGTGGCCTTCCAAGCCAAGGACAACCACAAGAAATTCTTCAGCTATATCTGCAATCTCAAAGTCAATACACAATTGTGTGCAGAGCTCATTGTTAATGGAGCTACCTATACTGAGCCAGAAGATATAGCAAACCTATTGGCTGACGGGTTCAACTCCAACTTTACCCCTCTCTCCCCCTCAACTTTCCCTCAGGAAATAACATCAAATATAACAAGCCCCACTATTGCTATGGAACAGATCCTTACTGTTCTTTCTAAGTCCAAGACAATAGTCCCAGACAACATGCAAGGTTGCCTTCTAAATAGCATGAGACATGACCCATAAGTCTTCACTTGTCTTATATGAAAATCCATGAAAATAATTACCATGAGAGTGATCAATACTGATATACAACACCTCCAGATACCGGACCCAACCAGGTTTGGTTTCATCAAGGGCAGGCCATGCCTATTCAACCTGATGGACTTCTTTGAGAAGGTCACCAAAGCAATGGATGAAGGCAAAATGGTTCACATTGGCTACCTTGACCTGGATATGGCATTTGAAACAATACCTCATTCAGGCATTGTTGACAAACTCAAGAGGTTAGGGATAAACCCTTATGTCACCCAGTGAATAGCCAGATGGCTCAAAGACAGGGCCCAGGATGTTAAAATTGGAGAGTCCACCTCTATGAAGGGGTCTGTTACAAGTAGAGCCCCTCAACAACTGGTCCTGGGACCACTCTTTTTTGGTATTTAATTCTCTGAAGTCAAGGTCAATGTCAGTGGCCTCTGGCTTACTAAATTTGCAGATGATTGAACCATAGAATCCCAGACAAACAGAAATGTTCTCCAGGACAGACTGACACAGACAAATAACTGGTGTCAGAGCCATGGACTAAAAGGTAAATGAGAAGAAATACATAATAGTATCCTTCAGAAAGTAATCTATTTTTAATAACTATCATATTGAAAATACACCACTAAAAATTGATCCAGTAGTCAGGGACTTGAGGACACTCATAGACATTAATCTAGTCTGTAATCATCACATGTTTACAGCAGCGAGGAAATCATTTGATGCTGTGCAACAAATAAACAGGTATGGCATCTAGGTGCAAGGAAGTCATTATTCCACTCTATTCGGCATTCATCAGATCTATCACTGAGTACAATGCCCCCCCCTTTGGTATGTACCTAACCAGGCATATCTAACAATTGGATTGTCCACAGAGGTTTCTTACTAAAAGAACACAAGGCATAAGTAAAATGTCCTATGGAGATTGTCTCAAGACTCTATCTCTGTATTCTGTCTCCTGCAAGCTGTTGAAGGAAGATCTATGCCTGACATACAAGGCATTGTCAGACCCCATCCTGATGGACCTCCTGCAGATCTGCAAAGCAAAGAGCACCAGAGTTACCCACTATAATGGTTTAAACCTTGTCTGTGATATAAATAGGACCTGCTGGATAGACAGGTATATATCCCAGAGACTACCCCTTCTCTGGAACAAGCTTCCCATCCACGTGAAGCACAGTTCCTCTCTAACCCAATTCAAGTGTAACTTGGACAATTGGATGGGTAACAGGAAATTCATCCATGGTTTGGCACCTGTGTCCCTAATGGGCACAAGCACCCTGTAAATGGTTCATCTCCCAGGCCCTTGCTTGTAAATGTTTCATCTCCCAAACCTCTGTTTACACTTATCAAGGGTACCAGAACTTGTCAGAGATTTGGGATGCATAGCTTAAAAAGGCCCTTGTGGTCATTAGCCTAGTAAAAACCTATGGACCTATCTGCAGTTTCTTATTGTGAGGAAAAAACAGCTGAAATAACTAGTCACTTCTATTGCACAGGTCACTAGTTATTTACAGTGTGTGTGTGACTCTCTTCATACCTCTGCCAGGGCTATGGCCACTGGTACAGTTTAGACAAGATTTGCAAGGTTGCATTCTCAGAACCTCCTACATTATGTTAAATCTGATATTTTAAATTCTGGCTTGGATAGACAATTAGTGTTTGGCACCTCTGCTGCACAGGTGATCAAAGTATGATGAAAGGGGCAGAATAATCCAGAGAATCTAAGATTTTTTAGCTCTACTTTTCCAAATTTTCAAAGAGATTTTCTGTCTACTCATCCAATTTTGGCAAAAAACAAAATAAACAGTTTCACAAAATACAAATAAACAGACATTTAAGAAGAAATGACAAGGAAGTTCTAAAAAAAAGTCTTGAACCTTGCAAAACCAATTTCAGTCCAACAAGTCTGAATGACTATTAAAGAGAACTTGTGACCCCCTCACACACTGGCACCTTTTTTCTTCCAGAAAATCTGAATCTCCATTTTTCTCTTTGGCAACAGTTTGTTTCAGACAAATGGGTGCTGAAAATCTTTCATTAAAGTTACAGATGGCAGTGGGATAAAATTCCTCCTTTCCAGGGGGTCAGTCCTCGACCTCCAGATCAGACTATTTTGTTTCCTATGGTTCATCATCACAAGCTGTCCTAGGAAGCGATATAACAATTCTTCTTTCCCGCATGGGGAATGTTTTTTATTCGGGGATGTTCCTAGTGCCGAAGAAATAAAATGTATGAAGATTAGTTATGGATCTTTCTTTTCTATGCCTGTTTGTGAATTGTGCCCATATTTAAAATGATGTCACTTCACAGCCTGTTGTGTCTTGAATTTCTTTCAAGTTTGCTGGCAACACTGTACTTAAAAGATGCTTATCTCCACATCCCTCTTCATCTAGACTTCAAATGTTTCTTAAGATTTTGTGTGTCTGGATTACATTATCAGTTTTCTGTCTTACCCTTTGAACTATCTGCTACAACAACAGCATTTGCAAAGTGTCTAGCTCCAGTTATAGCTCATTGCAGGCTACAGGGTATCCATTATTTTTCCATATTAGGATGATTTGCTTATCTTTACAGAGTCTTTGTAAAGTGACAGGAATCTCTCTCTTGGGTAAGAGATCTCTTACACAAGCTTGGTTTCAAAGAGAACTTTCAGAAGTCTTTTTAGAGTACTTCAAACAAAATTGCAGTCCTGGCATGCCATCTATTCACTCCAGTTTAAAAGGCTTTTCTTCTATAGGAAAAAATACCTTTTTACCTAAATCTGTTTCTAAGATTTTCCACTTAGACTTCAATCACTGCAAGGGAATACCTATGGAATTTGGGTCTCATGCCATCTATGATTCTCATGATACCCTTGACAAGACTCCACATGAGAAAGATACAATGGTATCTAAAATATCTGTGGCCCCTGCATCAACACCATTTGTATTTTCAAATACCAGTACTGGAGTTTGCCAGAAGAGAAATTTTTTGGTGGAGACTGTTGCATGTCTTGTGTATTCAAATGAGAGACTAAGGATGGGTATGGGTTCAAGTCATTTATTGTACATAAACGCATCAGGAGCTATAACTGGAACATATACTTCGAACTTCATACGGTAACTACCTGACTTGTTACTTCAAACACTGACACATGTGTTTCTCCATACATGCCTGCCCTGCACTCACTTTGAATGACTATAAAGAATGGTACTGATCTCGCACGTGCTCAGTAACCTAAATGCATCTGCTGTCTAGCTACAGTTGCTGACTAGGTTCAATATACTCATTGATCTACATCCTCCCTCTTTAATTTGTTCAACATGCAATAGGAGAACAAAACATTTTACAAGCTAGATATCACATCAATATTTCAACAACAAATTTGAACTCAAGTCCAAATCGCTGTGTATTTTTGATTAGGTCTGGAAATCCTACCCAATCTGGTCACATAAAAACCTTGACTAGATTTAGCAACAGAGACAGTCTCTAGGGATTCCTTCACAACTGGAAATTTGTGGATTGCATCAGGATTATTTGAAGAAAGTACACTGTCTCTGGAATTCAAACAGGTGTAGAGTCACTCTGAAATAGACTCATTGGCACAGGCAATCTGATGCATAACTGGTTCGGAGAATAGTAATATATATCTTTGATTCCTTCTGAAATCCATTCCTTCATATTGTATGATGCAAGATCTCAGTTCATCACAAATGTTCTTGATGATTCCAGTTCAGTCATATCCTTTAGATGTTTGCATTCTCACAACTTATCCTTGTCTTAATGATCTAAAAGGTTTACTGGACTTATAATAGTAATATTTTTGTACCCAACATTTTCTCAAAAGTTGAGTTTTAACCATTCCATTGTTCTTTGCATTTGGTATTAACAATTGTTTACTGATCAGAAGAGTTGTTCTAGTCTGTCTGGACATTGATCTCTGAGCAGGTGAGCCAAGCAAATTGTCTCAAGGGAGGTTTCTGAGGCTGAGTAAGTTAAGGAAAACATTGGTACCATCTCTCTTGAATTTTTCCAACAAATGTTCTGCACTCTGAATTACACGCTCAGGTAATCCATTATAGTGTGGATACTCAGGGCTGCTAGTAACATGAACAAAGTTCCAAGTCTCAACAAATTTCTTAAACTGCTGACTAGTAAACTGTGCACCATTGTCAGAAATTACTTTGTGTAGACTACCATTGACAGAAAAATGTCTCTTCAATTTTGTAATGACTGTTGGACATCAAGTTAGGAAGAAGATCAATTTCAAACCAATTTGAATAAGAGTCTATGGACACTAAGTAATGCTTACCATTCTATTTGAAAATATCAGTAGCAACCATTGGCCATGGTTATTCAGGAATCTGGTTTAGCTGAAGTGGTTCTTTTTGTTGATGCAGTTACAAATTGAACATGCTACAGTCTCCTTCTCTATATCTTTTGACACAGAAGGACAAAATACTATTACTTTGCCCTTCTTTTGGTTGAATCACTACCCGGGTGACCATGATGCAAAACTCTGATATATTTATCTTGTAATGCTTTAGGAATTACCACTTTAGAACCTTTCATGATAATTCCATCTTACATCATGAGCTCGTCTCGGTAAGGAAAATACTGTTGAATATTTAGTGGTAAACTGACTTGCCATTTTGGCCATCCATTACTGATAATGTTTTTCAGCTTCTGGAAAACTGGGCCTGAAATTGTGTGATTTCTGAGTTCAAGAAGACGTGATGACAAAAAGTTTGACTTCCATGATTTCAAAGTCTGCTTTTTCATTTTCATGCTGTTCTGTTTATCGAGGTGCTCATGATAAAGCATCAGCAAAATAACAAAATATAGATATTTGCCTTTTATGTAGAACATATTGAAATTGTACTTTTGCAATTTTTAACATCGTGTGTTGCAAGCATGCTGGGGCTGTATATATTGGCTTTTATTTTAAATTGACACTAGAGGTTGGTGATCAGTCTCTATTTTGTTAGGTCTTCCATAAATATAATCATTGAACTTCAAACATGCAAACACTACTGCCAAAAGCTTGTTTTCTTTTTCTGCATACTGCATCTCTGTTTGGGTTAAAGTTTTGGATGCATAGACTACTGGTATGCCTTCCTGAAGTCATGCTATGCCAAGCCTGTACTTTGAAGCATCACAAAAGATTTACAGGTTTATGAACATCATAATAACTCAGTGGGGGTGGAATGGCAATTTTCTTCTTCAGAATACCAAATGCTCTTTGGTGTTGTTCCAACCAGGACCAGTTTACATTTTTGCATGTCAACTGATGTAATGGTGTAGAAACCTCACTCAAGCCTGGGATAAACTTTAGTAAATAGTTGACAATACCAAAAAAATGCTGTAAAGATATGACATTCTCTGGAGCTATCATCTGAAGAATTGCTGTTTGCTTAGACGGATCTGGTTGTAAGTCAGAAATGGTAAACAAATGTCCCACATAAGTAGCTTCATTCAGTTTGAATTTGCATTTCTGAGGATTCAGTTTAAGAATTACTTCACGTGCATAGTCTAGAACTTTCCTAAGATTTCTATAATGTTTGTCTTCACCATTGCCCCCTACAATAATGTTGTCTGCTATAATAGCACATGGATAACAAGAAAAAAATTGCTCTGTTCCACATTGAAATACTTCACTGTCAGAATTTGTCACAAATGGCATTCTACAAAATCTGTATCTACTAAATTCTGTGATGAAAGTGGTTAACAATGAAGAGTTGCTGTCCAGCGAAATTTGCCAAAAGGAACTTTTTGCATAAGACTGAAAAAATAGTAACATTTGGCATGAGAGTGGCTACCTCTTCTCCTGTACACATCGGATGATGAGGACATTTAAGTGCTTTGTTTAAGTTTCTTGGATCAATATGTGAATGGAAGTTTGCCAAACCTGTCACTGAAAATGTCAACATATTCACTAAAATATTCTGTGTAAAACTGTCATTGTTATTCATACTTGGGACCTCTTTATTAAATGAAATCATTCCCATTCTCAAACTGTCTTTGAGGCCTAACAATGACTGCATATGTCTTTTGACTATGTAAAACTGCAAGTCATAGCTTTTTCCAGCAAAATAGCATAAAAGAACTACTGTACTATCAGTCTGAATCTCTTCATCACAATAAGCAACTAGTTTTGCACACTTTACTGAATCAAGTTTCTCACCAGCTTTTACTTTAGCAAACATTTTTGCTGATAACACATTGCACTTGGATCCCGCATCTAGTTTAAGGTCTATAGATTTCTCATTAATTCATACAGTACAAAATATTTCATTCTTTGCTGCCAACTGATAGTCTACTGTATTAACTGTTTCATACATCACAAAGACACCATCAACATATAAAGTTTGCTCTCAGCTCTCTATGCGATCTACTTGCTTCTTTGAATGCTCTCTTTAATAAACGATTGTGTCACTTTAAACTTGCAAAACATTTTGATATGATTCTACTTTTTTCATTATTGACATTGCTGACCAAAAGCTAAACACTCTTCTCGCTTAGGTTCATGACTACCTCCACAACTGCGATAGTTAACAATGAGGTTTTCTGTCACACCCTTCAGTTTATATATTTTTTCATCTTAATGTTATGTTGTACACTATCAACATTCACACTGGCAGATACTGCAAGCATGCTTTTCTCATTTGTAAGCATATCTGTGAGCTTTTGTTTAAGCTCATCTATTTGACAAATCCCAATGGCTTTGCTCAAAGTCAATTCACTATCTCGAATCAAAATCTTTCTCACTGCATCATTAACACCACATACAAGACGGTCTTTTATCAACTCATCTTGTAAATCATCAAATTGGCATGTTTTTGCTTTATTTCTCAAGTCAGTAATGTATGCTCCTATAGTTTCACCAGGTGTCTGATTTCTTGTGTAAAATATGTACCTTTCCATTGTAATATTCATTTGAAGGTTACACATTTCTCTAAATTTACATTTTAAGCACTCGGGGTCTTCCCATGTTTCAGCCTGTATCACAATATGGCAGTTCTCCCCCTCCCCTGTATATACAGCAGGTACATACACAAATGAATGTTCCCTATCAATGGCTTCCGAGCCAGCTAATTGAGGAGTATTAATGCTGTTGTACATGCGTCTTTATCAGAAAATGCAGACTGTATGAAAATATCATATTCTTGCTCAAACACTCGCCAGGTCTCAGCAATATTGTTAGCAAACACTAGCAGTCCAGGTCTGCGAAATCCCGCTGCCATAACAACAAATTTGTTTAAATATAAGCATAGACCAGGTACTTGTAATTATGCCCAACTGTACAACAATCTCTCTGATATGGCTTTGTTTTAACACTGCAAATGCTGCGAACACTCCAGATACTTCAAAAAGTTTTAGTTAATGAGAAAAAGTCATACATTGTGTAAAAAATTCAGTCATTTTTAGCCTTTTCGAAAATTTTAAACACTTCAGAAATTATTTCAAACACTTTTATCAATATGTTGCAATTTTGGACATTTTGTTTACCTTGGTAATTATTTCAAACATTTTGAATGCTTTGCCAGACATTTAGTGACTGACAAATCATTTGCATGAGTTTAAGTACCTTTGAATAACTGCTGATCTGTTTGCGAGTTCATGCCTGTATACTTCTCCATTTCTAACTTCGTGCCTCATGGCTCGTAAGATGCTTCAACTTCAGATGCCTTTTTGACACCATGTCTCATGTCTTGTGTATTCAAATGAGATGCTAAGGCTGGGCATGTATTCAAGTAATTTATTGTACATAAACACACCAATAACTGTAACTGGAACATATACTTCAAATTTCATAAGCTAACTAACTGACTTGTTACTTCAAACACTCTCACATGTGCAACTCTATACATGTCTGCACTCACTGTGAATGACTATACAAAATGGCAATGATCTTGCATGTGCTCAGTAACTTATATGCATGTGCTGTCTAGCGACAGTGGCTGACTAAGTTCAAGATACACACTCATCTACAGAGAAAACACATATCCATAAATCCAGGTTTCCTCTTCATCCTCCTTGCTCCAAAGAAGTCAGTTACCACAGTTATTTTGGACTTTACTTAGGGAGCAGTTTCAGATGGGATAAAAGTGTAGGGAGTGTGGGGCACAAACCACAAAAGCAAGCACATAAATAGCAATGAAATGCTTGCCCTGATCAAGGCACTGAACTCTCAGAACCATCTTTTATCCCCAGGACCTTTTCAAGTCTTTACAGATAATACCACAGCCATGTAGTACATCAACAAGCAAGAGGGAACTAGATCATACCCTCTTTGTAAATTATCCATGATAGCTTGAGATATAGCATCATAGCACAATCTCACTTTGCAGGCATCCTACATTCCGTCAGAGGAAAATTGTGTGGCAGAGAAACTTAGCAGGTCCAGGGTAGACCCTCATGAATGGAAACTAGATCAGTTGGTCTTACAAGATTTGATCCATCTGTGGGGAGTTCCTCCTATAGACCCCCCCCCCCCGCCTCAGAACTATCAACTGGCAAGATTCTGTTTTCCTTTTCCTTGGACAAGAATGATCCTATATGCTTATCTATCCTTAAAATTAATATCCAGGGTACTTCTGATGATTCAGAAGGAATCCCCTAAGATCATTGTGTGACTCCTTTCTGACTCAGACAACCATGGATCTCTCTTCTTTTGGAAATGGCTAGGGTCAGTTACCATAAGCTTACTCACAGACTGGACCAACTCACACAAGAATGG
This sequence comes from Protopterus annectens, assembly GCF_019279795.1. Classification (NCBI taxonomy): domain Eukaryota; kingdom Metazoa; phylum Chordata; order Ceratodontiformes; family Protopteridae; genus Protopterus; species Protopterus annectens. The sequence continues at coordinate 1,234,089,489 of NC_056731.1, read as the reverse complement.
GGAATTTTTGATACATCCTGACATCAATTAACTTCAGTTGACTGCCTTGATGATAGGGTCTTAATTCCTATTAGGCACCTGCTTATTGAGAATGTGCTGCAGGCACTAATAGAGACAAGAAAGCCTGCAGCTAGAAAATCATATATTAGCAAATGGAATAGGTTTTCTAGTTAGTGCCAACAACATAACAAGCCCCCATTCAGGACTAGTTGCTCTCTGGTTCTGCAATATTTATGTGAGTTAGTATCCTATGACCTTCCTTACTCTTCTGCCAAGGTTTACTTATTGGCCATTTCAGCATGTCTGCCCATGGATCCAAACATTCTTGAAAGGGGTTTTGCATAAGAGCCCTCCAAGAAAACTGGTGGCCCATCCTCGAGATCCTAATTTTGTGTTACAGAAGCTAACAGTTACTGTTTTTGAACCAGCTGCTCCATCTGAAATGAGGTTCCTAACATGGAAAACAGTGTTATTCATTGCTATGACCTTTGCAAGAAGGGTGTCTGAGTTGCAAGCTGTTATGGTTATTAAATCCTTATTTTCCACAAGGACAAGTTTTCTTTGAAAACAAATTTTTTTTTATGCCTAAAGTGGTACCTGAGGTTATGACAAACTACCCATCTCCCAATTTTATTTCCTGAACCTAAACTATGGGAGAAAGAATACTCTGTACCTTGGATGTCCACAGACAACTCAAGTACTATTTTGACAGATCTAAATCTTTCAGATCATTGGATCAATTGTTCATTTCCTGTGAAGGTAAGAAGGGACAACCTGTGACAGTACACACTATTTCCAAATGATTGTCTAAAATTATTATCTTTTGTTATACTCACCATAACAAAATTATTCCAGGCAGGCTCAAGGCCTAGTCTACCAGTTCCTTGGTTTCATCTATGGCTTTTTGAAAGGGTTTGATTCTAGAAGTATTCCACAAGGTGCTGCTTCATCCTCTGTGCATACTTTTTCAAGGCATTATAAACTTGATTCCCTCTCTAAGTCTAGCTCAGTCTTTGCTAGGACCATTCTCTAGGGACTTCTGGTCTCTTCTCATTTCACCTTCTAAATGTAGCTTCCTAAGGTAATATATCCCGTATAGCTAAGGCTACTACAGCAGTGATCAATATGATGAATATGATGATCAATATGATGAATGTAGTACAGTAATGTAAATTAAACTTACCTTAATAGTAGATATTTGAATGATCACTGCTGCAGTAGCCTGACACTCCCTCCTTCCATCCATTCCCCTTGTTTTTAGCGTGTTTTTTATGCTAGGGTGTGGGTGTTTATTTTTTGTTGTTCCTAATATTGTCCTTTCAGACTCTCTACCTTTCTACCTCTGTCTGCTTGCAGGAAAGCTCTGAAGTTTTTTTGTAACCATACTTGTTAGTCACCTCAGCTCGAGCTGCCTAACAGTTTGGGTGGATTGAAGGTGCCCTGAAGCTTTGGAAGCTGGCTGGCTCTAATATCCTTGGCAGGATATAACCCATGTAGCTAAGACTACAGCAGCAGTAAGAACCTGAATATCTACTGTAGTGGTAATTTTAACTTACACAACTGTACTTTCTGCGTGACTTCAACATTCCATGGAGACAAAATCTAATAAGCAAGCTTGACATCATCTTGCAATCCCCAGAGCTCATACATCTTAAAGTAAGTCCTACTCAAAAAGGTCCCAAACGTGGAACCAAAAATTGACTTGACTGAATACTGACAAAGGACCCTCACACCTTCATAAATAGTGTCACTCTTCTTTCTCACATTAGTGACTAGCCACCTACATACATGTGCAGTCAAAAGCATGCAATTAGCTATTACCTGTAAAATCATTATAAGGAGCTTCTTCAGACTTCCACTAGCCAACATAGGCAATGAGCTAAAATCAGTGAATTATGGATGTTTAGGCCTCACCGGCGGCATAGACTCTGCTGAAATATTTAACATTGCTTAATGATATACATCCTTGTTGGCTTATCTAAATATCATTACTAAATTATATGTATATAAACTGCCAAGGGCAACAAATCCTCTCATGCAAGTTGTACAGTATAAGAGTTGTAGATATTATATAGGAAATATGAAAACTGAAGGTTAGATTTATTCACACAGTGAGTATTAAAAAGCAAGAATAAGTGCTGGAAGCATATCCCACAACCCAAATGATATTACTGCTGAAAAATACAAGAAAAAATGAAAAAATCTCCCCAAGTTTTTGGAATGTCTTCAAAAGCTAAATGCTAAAACAGCTGAAAACAAGATACAAGAACGATCTTCACCTCAGGATGCAGCAAACAAGTATGCTAAATACTTTGTCTGTCATCATACAAAAGCAAATCTTCAGTTACAGCTCTTAATCATATGCATAAAAAGGATTGCCCATAATTCCACTTTCATCCTGCAACTATAGCATCTGACAAAAACTTTAGCAGTATGGTATAGCCTAAGATGATAGCCTATAATACCTGAAAAAAAACAACAGTTCACATGATATTCCATTAATTATATTACAGAAGAGAAGCCTATGTAAAAAGCTGCCCATTCTTTTGCAACAAGCAAAGGGTATTCCTCTGTTGAAAGGCACTGAATGACTTAAGGTAGAAAATTGCAGGCCTATAAGCAGAGTAAGCCTGCATCCCAAATAATTTAGGGTAAAGATCACCAGTTAATGACAAACTGCTTTAGTCACCATGATGTCCTCTAACTTACACAGCATGTGTCAAGGCACAATGTCCAAAACATACATAAACACCTTGTAGGAGATGTGTCAACCAGGTCTGACAAAGGACAATCAACAACTGAACTCCTCCTGGACATCTCTAAAGCATTCAGTGTAGTAAGTAATACATCCAATTCTCACAAGCAAGGCTTCAAGCAGCAGCTATAGCAATCGCTTAATATCCTAATTCAAAAGCTATCTCCATAACTGGATGCATGCAACCATATGGCAATATGCCTTACAGTTCAACTTAAATATTGGACCTCCACAGGGCTCGATAGTTGGATCATTATTGTCTGCAATATTCATAAAGGAAATGATAAAAATATGTAGAAGGAGTTCAATTTATCTAAAATGCAGATGACACCACCATACCTCTCACTTGGCCAGATTTTTGCAGAATGTCCAGATTTTTGCTTCATATTTTTGGTCCGTTCCTCATAAAATTTCTCATTTTCTTACAAATCACTGAGGATTGAATACACTGAGTGATGATCTACATTTGAGTTTCAGACTTCGTATCCTTCTAAAAATGCATGCTAACACATGTCATGCTATTCTATCAACCTCATGTTTATAAGGGAAATGCATAACATCTGTCACTGTGTTTGGCATTTGTTTAGACTTATCAGTTTTCTGTGCTAAGAGGTTGAGAGGTATGGACACCACTCTTATTAATAGTCTAGATACTATGAAATGTCATTGATAAATAAAAATCTCTCAGACATCTAAAACATGGTTATAGCAAAGTAGACTAATACTTACAAACTTAGATGTGTAACGCTTGGAAAAGTCACAAATAGCAATATCTGTGTATGTATAAAGTATCCTGAAAGGCTCAGCTTAAACTGATTGCAAGCTATCAATTAGAAAGTAACCTGTCCTGTAAAGACAACATCAACAATACTATGAAAGACACCAGCAAGAAGACTGGTATAATATACAAAATAAAGAAGTGTCTGCTTCACAGCTGACAGAATAGTGAAAACCCTTCTTTTTTCCCAAATTTCTTTCTAACAAAAAAGCAATTGGTAACACCTGCCTTTATTTTGGATTCCTGCAGAGGACAATCCAAAGCAGCAACATTTGATTCCAGGCAAGCAGTTCTGGTAGTGACTTCCATGATCACATTTGTTGGTGCTGCTGACATGCACACGCATATTTTGTTGTAATCATTCCATAGATACAGTCATCCGTATATGGCCTTTCAGCAAAAGCATCTTTGTTGATGCAGACATCCATTTCAAACTGTACATAACCTATATGGTCTTTGGTTATTAAAACACATTTTCTTTTGCTATGCTTTATAGTTTTTTTTAATACCAGTTCATGAGCAGTTGTATTTTGGAGAATTAGATACATAGATCTAATATGAATGGACAAGCTACTGATACATAGAATGTCTAATAAAATGGTAATATTGACTTAACATTTAATGTGCTGATAATTAATTAAGTGAACGTTAATTATGCAGTAAAGAATAAGCAATAAATACAGCATCTATTCCCTCAGGAAACTCAAAAATAGCAACATTATCATTATCGGGAATGGAGAATAATGTTTCTCTACAAAGCAAAGATATTTAAGCAAATTTACTATATTGAAAGTATCTGAAAAAATTCCACCAGTGCTTGACCAGATATACACCAAACAAAATCCAAAGAAAACCAAGTCAGTCCAAATGGAAACCACAAAGCAGCATTTTAATAAATCCAAGTAAAACAGAGAATGGTTAGGAGCTTTCGTCTGCCAAATCAGACATCTTCAGAACCACCCATATTAAACTCAAAGTTCTACTTAAAAACATTCAAAGAAACACGCCCCTCAAAAACAACCAATGCATTTAAAGAAACATGCTTACAATAAATACATGTGAAGAATTAAAATAATTTGAAAATAATAAAAAATAGTTAAAAATAGTTAAAAAATATATGAAAATAGTTAAAAACAATTACATTTCCAAACCCCTTCTCTTTAATTCACTAGAAATAGAAATAGATTTGGCAGATGAAAGCGCTTAACCATTCTCTGTTTTACTTGGATTTATTAAAACGCTGCTTTGTGGTTTCCTTTTGGACAGACTTGGTTTTATATTGAAAGTATATTTTCATAACAAATTCTTCCACTACAGAGCTTTCACAGGAAACAGACATTAGGGAAAGAAAGAAGTACTTGACCATTAAATTTTGCTAACAGTGTACCTTCCTCTTTCTTAAAGTACAGCTTTCTTATAGCTTGGGGAAAACTTTCAGAAGCAGGGTAATCCATGGGAATCGAATGACTCCCGAGTTCAAATTGTTGTCATTTCAAAAGTATGCCAGGGCTTTGAGTGTCTTAGTCACTAAATGTTCAGTATTAATACTTACATAGATAAATACAAAACTCATTTTCAAAGCTAATTGTTAACTTTTTCTAAATGATTGTCCTCTTTTGTTTTGCCAGCTATCAGGAATCCCACTGTTGGATTTGAGCTTGCTCATTCCCTAGCAGTTGGGAACCCCAGATTTATTATGGTAAAAGCCATCTGGGAGAGCTGTCATTCTGGCAGACACTAGGGTGCTTGTGCTCTCAACAGCATGCCAAGCAATGACAGTACTTATGTAAGTCCCTAAACCAGCCACAGGGTTGAGGGATTATCAGCCTGTATCACTGCAGAGACTCACAACACCTTCTTTCTATGACTGGGCACTCCTGAACACTTACTAATGAAGGCTACCTCCAGGTGGTGTCTTGAAGATCTGAAGGTCTGTCTTATGATACCCATTGTAACAGTGCCCATCTCTGAGGGACTATAGATATGTGGGCTTACTTTGCCCTGATTTCCCCTTTGATGGATACACTCATCCTCTCCTGATGGTGTAATCAAGCATCTGCATAGCTACTAAACTTGAGTTGCCAGGGTCATAGTTAGGGGTTTAAACCCTTTATGTTATTGACACTGGCATATCTTTTTAACAACCTAAGTACGATTCTCTGTCATATTGTAAGATATTAAATTATTTTAGTACGTGAAGCATATTTGGTTTTATGCTGGCTGGTAAATGGTACTTTGCTTTCTAAACCATTCACACAAACATATATATTATTCTGTTTGGTTGGATTTATGATATGGCTTCACAGATAGTGCAGTTTGTAAACTGCAGTTTGAAGTGATTAATTGCATGTGTTTTTTCATTATATTTCTGCAGTTTTGTGATCATGAAAATAGTACAAACAAGTAAAAGGAAAGTATGGTGAAATGATCCCCACTTTGGAGGGTGGGCTTAAACTCCCAGTATAAATATTTTTGTTGTCATTTTTTTAAGTTATTTTGTTTTATGGTTTTGTAATCCTTTCCCTAAGGTGCAGTTAGCTAGTTATAGATGCACTGATTTAATAGGCTCATTGCTTTTTCCTAGCAATAATCTTCTAGAAGATTTTGTCATTCATTGGATTTATATTAGGCTGTAGCACAATGGGTCTAAAAGCTAATTAAATGTGTATTAGGCCCAGCATAATGATGACATACTGAAGCAAGGAATGCGTGGTAAAACAGAGTTGTTACATTAGGGGGAAGACATCAAGGGGATCAGATGCATTACAGAAGGGTGAGGGACTGTGGGGCAGGCATCATTTCCAAGGCAAGTTATTTAGAAAGAGTTAATGTGCACTCAGTGTGCAATGAAGCTTTGCATAGTCCCACTCATATATCATGCCTGTAGCCCAGTGAATGTCAATGTAATCAAGATCAAATCCAGCCCATTATATTAATGTGGGGAAAGAGGGATATTATAGAATAGAAAAATATTGGTCCATATCAGTTCATCGAAGATTCACTTCAGAGAATCTGACTTCATCAACCGCAAACCACCGAACTTCACTTCTGCAAATGTTCACATAAAAAAAAAAGATTTCATCAGGGAAAGAAAGCACTTGGCCATCACCACAACAGAATGCACACTGCGGTATGTCAGACCCAGCCAGGTGGGGAGCTGTTCCCCCCACCCCCCCAACTATATACCAACTCTGAGATCGCACTACAGTAGGATTATGTCTGCAACATATGACATAGTGGTAGCTTCCATCACTGCTCTTCATAAAATGTATTACTGCATATCTCTGCACTGAACAGTCTATCAGATTTCAAACCAATTTAAGTAAATAGATACAAAATGGCAATTTACTGTAATCTTTATTAGTACTAACTAATAAAGATAAGCTGATACATGTATACATTTGCATATGTGTGTGTGTATATATCTATATCGGGTCTATGGTTAATCTTCGAATGGAATAACCATTGAATGTCAAAACATTGAAAGCACATCATCAAAAGTCCATTCATCAAACGTGCACCTCATCGAACCTGTGAAAAAGGGAAAGTAACTAGTTGGCCAGCACTTCCCCGTCTCACTTTTCTCCACTGTAGTGCAATCTTGGAGTTGGTATATTATATATATATATATATGGTTCTACCTGACTTCGTCGACAGCGCAGAAGACCGACAACGGAATCCGGAGCTCCAGAAGATCGACATCGAAGAAGACCGACGCGAATCGCGAGTGGCAGAACATCGACAATGCAGAAGACCGACACGACGGATGACAACACCAACGCCGAGGATGCCGACATGGGGAAAGGCTGTGTGAGTATGACGCGCAGGGTGCGCAGGCAGGTAAGTGTGGAGATTGACGGTCTGTGGGGATAGGGGTGGGTTAAGTGAGTTAGGGTTAGGGAGCGATAGGGTGGGTTAAGTGAGTTAGGGTTAGGGAGCGATAGGGTGGGTTAAGTGAGTTAGGGTTAGGAGCGATAGGGGTGGGTTAAGTGAGTTAGGGTTAGGGAGCGATAGGGTGGGTTAAGTGAGTTAGGGTTAGGGGCGATAGAGGGCGGGTTAAGTGAGTTAGGGTTAGGAGCGGGTAGGTAAGTGTGCGATAGTGACGGACCTTAGGGTTAGGGTAAGGTTTAGTGTGGGCTTGTAAGGATTTTGGTGTGCTTGTGTTGTGTGTGTGGTTTGTGGAATGGGGATGTGTTTTGTTTTTAATTGTTATTGTGGTGTGTGCAGTGTATGGGGTTTCGTGTTTGTGTACCGTCGGTTATTTCGTTGTCGGTTATGTGTGGTTTCGTGTTTATGGACTGTCGAATATGTGGTGTCGGTGATGTGGTTGTCGGTGTTGTGTGGTTTCGACTATGTCAGGTAGAACCATATATATATATATATATATATATATATATATATATATATATATATGTGTGTGTGTGTGTGTGTGTGTGTGTGTGTGTGTGTGTGTGTGTGTGTGTGTGTGTGTGTGTGTGTGTGTGTGGATTCACTTCATAACACTGAAAGCTCAAAACACTGAAAATAAGAAAACTTTATAATATAGAAGACCAAAACACTGAAACTTCAAAACACTGAAACTCAAAACACTGAAAACACATATCATACATATACTGAGTTTAAACAACATAAATCTTAACACTTTCCACCAAGTGTAAGCAGGGGGGAAGCCCCCCTGCACCCCCCATTTGGGGGTCTGCACCCCCCACACCCCCTGATACTTAAATATATCAACTCCAAGATTGCACTTAGTGTAGTGAAGTGCTGCTTACATTTGATGGAAAGTGCTATGATTTATGTTGTTTAAACTCAGTATATGTATGATATGTGTTTTCAGTGTTTTGAGTTTTCAAGATTTTGAAGTTTCATTGTTTTGGTTTCAGTGTTTTGAGCTTTCAGTGTTATGAAGTGAATCCATATATACATATATATATATATATATATATATATATATATATATATATATAGTTGGAGGTGTAGGAAGTGAAGCCCTCCATCTAGGTGGGTTTGAAATATTGCTGTTTTTGTGACAGGGAAGTGTTGGCCAACTAGTTACTTTCCCCGTCTCACAGGTTCAGTAAAGTGCACATTCGATGAACGGATTTTCCATGATGTGCTTTCAATGATTTACCATGCAGTGATTATTCCATTTGATGATTAACCATAGACCCATCTATATGTATATCTATATCTAGATCTAGATCTACATATATCTATATATATGTTTTGGGTCTATACAAGTTTGCCAAAGATTCACTTCAGGGAACCTGACTTCATAGACCCCAAACAACTGAACTTCACTTCAGCGAACATTCACATCCATGAAAGATTTAAGTAGAAAAATGAAGCAGATGGCCAACAGTACAACTTATTTTGTACAGTACAACATACATATGTTATACACATATATCCATATATGAATATGTATATACATATTTATGTTGTGCAGTACAACATACATACATACAACCAACATACATACATGCATACAGTACAGTAGCACATTGTACAAAAATTAGTGTTTACCTTCCAGTGAAGTGCTTTGCATTCTGTCGGAGAGATGAAACCTAATGAATACAGTGGTAAATCTCCAAATTAATAGGTACCATTTTTATCACCTATCATTAGTTTTATATATGTATATATATATATATATATATATATATATATATATATATATATATATATATATACACACACACACACACACATATATATAAATAATGTTTTCTATATAAATAAAATCCACACCTTTGTTTTGAATATCTGCTACACACACACACACACACACACACACACACACACACACACACACACACACACACACTAATAATTTGTTTACTTTCTTGTGCCAAACTTGCTGTAATATTAACTGGAGGTGATTGTTGTAATGCAAGTATGTCCCTACATTCAAGTGAATGCATATCATATCATAATTTCATCCTGCCAATTCACCTCAAAATACAGAGGCAAAATAAATCTGAAATATCAGGAAGTCAAAGGCATTTACTTTAAAAATGCAATCTGATTCATTTAAAAACCATGTCCTTGTTCAACAGCTATGCACAATGTCAGGGTCATGTAAAATTCATACAATTACTTATTGAGAAGAGTGGAGTTCAAATGTAATCACTTAGACTGTGCCACATAACCAAACCAACCAATCCCACAAGCATAGCGGGTGATAAAAAAATTAGCTTATGCCACGGCGTATTGGTGTAATATTATTATTATGGTATTTAACTCTGCAGCCTTCGATAGCATGGTACAGAATACAATAATTTAGGCAGCATTATTTTTTTCTATAGCTGAAGAGTAAGCACAGTCAGTAATATCTACATCACACATAATATTAGGAAGTACACTGTATATCAGATAGGGGCAACAGTGTGTTGAGGAGCTAATATCATTTGTGTGGTACTGACAGTTACCTAGAGATCCAACAATGTCGAGGGACATTATCAGTACAAGTTTTACAATGCTTTGCTTTCTAGTCTTAAAACATAATGTCTGGATTCGCTTAAAAACAGATAGGGCTATGAAGCCTGATTTTACTTTGAAGTATTAGTGGGTGTTACTGTTGTTGCCCCTTGATGTCTAAGAAGAATGGTATGTCTGCAAAAGCATTGTCTGGATGTGGCCTGCTTTGCCAATGAAAGAAAAATGTGCATGGAGGGGAAGTCTACATTTAGCATTGATGGTGACAATCTACATAAGTCCAACAGAAACAAGAGGCAAAAGAATGATACCTGCAATGATCCATACAGTTAGTGACATGTTAATGAGGCCTGCATTTAAGTTAAGATGCAAAATCCATGGGCATCTGCTAGGAAAGCGGGTGGAAGAGATACCCAGTGTTACTAAGTACATTGAAAAAAATCCATGTTAAGGAAGCCAGTGTTTAATCTTAGCGGTGGGAATATCTGAGGGTTAAGGAAAATGGGAATCATTTAGTTGATGATAGCATAATTTCCATTTTCTTAATGAATATGCTGAGTTTCAACTGTTAGTTTGGCATGTTTATTTTAGATACAGTGTCCATCATGAGACTGGGGGTCCAGAGAGATGATTATTACATGAGTTGTGATGTCCTAATGAGTTCCTGAAGTATAATTTAGTCTGTGACATTTGAGTTTATAGTTGGAGTCACCAATGGTGGAGGAGTCTCATGGAAAGGGTACTTGAATATTGATAACAGGATCACCAGTGGTGGAGGAGTCTCATGGAAAGGGTACTAGAGTATTAATAATAGGATCACCAGTGGTGGAGGAGTCTCATGGAAAGGGTACTAGAGTATTAATAGTAGGATCACGAGTGGTGGAGGGGTCTCATGGAAAGGGTACTAGAGTATTAATAATAGGATCACCAGTGGTGGAGGAGTCTCATGGAAAGGGTACTAAAGTATTAATAATAGGATCACCAGTGGTGGAGGAGTCTCATGGAAAGAGTACTAGAGCATTAATAATAGGATAACCAGTGGTGGAGAAGTCTCATGGAAAGGGTACTAGAGTATTGATAACAGGATCACTAGTGGTGGAGGAGTCTCATAGAAAGGGTACTAGAGTACATGGAAAGGGTACTATAGTATTGATAGTGATCTCTCTCAGATACAAGGGATGATTTATAGTGAAGTCTACAGTTATTATTGTTGATTCTGCTTCCAAACAAAAACATGTTCTAAGGTTTCAGTTTTCAATATTCTAGTCAATGTATTTCACAAAGTCAACTCCACTTTGGTAGAATCTCAAGGATTACAATATGCGTGATGACTCGGTGAGCTAATGCCTGGATGATTACTTGGTTTTCAATGAGTATCCTGAGGTAAACTATACAGAAATGAACTGTGAAGTGAGAGTCCAGATGAGACAAAAGGTGTAGGTGATTCATAGATGAGAGGAATAGATGATTTCTGACCATCTTGTCAGTACCCTAATATAAGCTGCATGATTTCTGGAGGTTTTTGGGATGCGAAACCAGAAATGTGATGAGTGGATAAGCTCTGGCGTTATAAAGATTAAACTACCGCAGCCTATGTCCTCCTCAAATCTGCAGTATGCCTCAAAGAAACGTCCATAAAAGGAATGGTAAGTATGAGGTGGTGAAGGAGCACAGACTTGATATTCAGGCAGGGTCTTTTTTAGAGAATCCATGATGAGGTGGTGAAGGAGCACAGACTTGATATTCGGGCAGGGTCTTTTATAGAGAATCCATGATGAGGTGGTGAAGGAGCACAGACTTGATATTCGGGCAGGGTCTTTTATAGAGAATCCATGATGAGGTGGTGAAGGAGCACAGACTTGATATTCGGGCAGGGTCTTTTATAGAGAATCCATGATGAGGTGGTGAAGGAGCACAGACTTGATATTCGGGCAGGGTCTTTTATAGAGAATCCATGATGAGGTGGTGAAGGAGCACAGACTTGATATTCAGGCAGGGTCTTTTATAGAGAATCCATGATGAGGTGGTGAAGGAGCACAGACTTGATATTCGGGCAGGGTCTTTTATAGAGAATCCATGATGAGGTGGTGAAGGACAGACTTGATATTCGGGCAGGGTCTTTTATAGAGAATCCATGATGAGGTGGTGAAGGAGCACAGACTTGATATTCGGGCAGGGTCTTTTATAGAGAATCCATGATGAGGTGGTGAAGGAGCACAGACTTGATATTCGGGCAGGGTCTTTTATAGAGAATCCATGATGAGGTGGTGAAGGAGCACAGACTTGATATTTCGGCAGGGCCTATTATAGAGAATCCATGATGAGGTGGTGAAGGAGCACAGACTTGATATTCGGGCAGGGTCTTTTATAGAGAATCCATGATGAGGTGGTGAAGGAGCACAGACTTGATATTCGGGCAGGGTCTTTTATAGAGAATCCATGATGAGGTGGTGAAGGAGCACAGACTTGATATTCGGGCAGGGTCTTTTATAGAGAATCCATGATGAGGTGGTGAAGGAGCACAGACTTGATATTCGGGCGGGCAGGGTCTTTTATAGAGAATCCATGATGAGGTGGTGAAGGAGCACAGACTTGATATTCGGGCAGGGTCTTTTATAGAGAATCCATGATGAGGTGGTGAAGGAGCACAGACTTGATATTCAGGCAGGGTCTTTTATAGAGAATCCATGATGAGGTGGTGAAGGAGCACAGACTTGATATTTGGGCAGGGTCTTTTATAGAGAATCCATGATGAGGTGGTGAAGGAGCACAGACTTGATATTCGGGCAGGGTCTTTTATAGAGAATCCATGATGAGGTGGTGAAGGAGCACAGACTTGATATTCGGGCAGGGTCTTTTATAGAGAATCCATGATGAGGTGGTGAAGGAGCACAGACTTGATATTCGGCAGGGTCTTTTATAGAGAATCCATGATGAGGTGGTGAAGGAGCACAGACTTGATATTGGGCAGGGTCTTTTATAGAGAATCCATGATGAGGTGGTGAAGGAGCACAGACTTGATATTCGGGCAGGGTCTTTATAGAGAGAATCCATGATGAGGTGGTGAAGGAGCACAGACTTGATATTCGGGCAGGGTCTTTTATAGAGAATCCATGATGAGGTGGTGAAGGAGCACAGACTTGATATTCGGCAGGGTCTTTTATAGAGAATCCATGATGAGGTGGTGAAGGAGCACAGACTTGATATTGGCAGGGGTCTTTTAGAGAATCCATAGATGGTGGTGAAGGCACACAGACTTGATATGGCAGGGTCTTTATAGAGAATCCATGATGAGGTGGTGAAGGAGCACAGACTTGATATTCGGCAGGGTCTTTTATAGAGAATCCATGATGAGGTGGTGAAGGAGCACAGACTTGATATTCGGCAGGGTCTTTTATAGAGAATCCATGATGAGGTGGTGAAGGAGCACAGACTTGATATTCGGGCAGGGTCTATTATAGAGAATCCATGATGAGGTGGTGAAGGAGCACAGACTTGATATTCGGGCAGGGTCTTTTATAGAGAATCCATGATGAGGTGGTGAAGGAGCACAGACTTGATATTCGGGCAGGGACTTTATAGAGAATCCATGATGAGGTGGTGAAGGAGCACAGACTTGATATTCGGGCAGGGTCTTTTATAGAGAATCCATGATGAGGTGGTGAAGGAGCACAGACTTGATATTCAGGCAGGGTCTTTTATAGAGAATCCATGATGAGGTGGTGAAGGAGCACAGACTTGATATTCGGGCAGGGTCTTTTATAGAGAATCCATGATGAGGTGGTGAAGGAGCACAGACTTGATATTCAGGCAGGGTCTTTTATAGAGAATCCATGATGAGGTGGTGAAGGAGCACAGACTTGATATTCGGGCAGGGTCTTTTATAGAGAATCCATGATGAGGTGGTGAAGGAGCACAGACTTGATATTCGGGCAGGGTCTTTTATAGAGAATCCATGATGAGGTGGTGAAGGAGCACAGACTTGATATTCGGGCAGGGTCTTTTATAGAGAATCCATGATGAGGTGGTGAAGGAGCACAGACTTGATATTCGGGCAGGGTCTTTTATAGAGAATCCATGATGAGGTGGTGAAGGAGCACAGACTTGATATTCGGGCAGGGTCTTTTATAGAGAATCCATGATGAGGTGGTGAAGGAGCACAGACTTGATATTCAGGCAGGGTCTTTTATAGAGAATCCATGATGAGGTGGTGAAGGAGCACAGACTTGATATTCGGGCAGGGTCTTTTATAGAGAATCCATGATGAGGTGGTGAAGGAGCACAGACTTGATATTCGGGCAGGGTCTTTTATAGAGAATCCATGATGAGGTGGTGAAGGAGCACAGACTTGATATTCGGCAGGGTCTTTTATAGAGAATCCATGATGAGGTGGTGAAGGAGCACAGACTTGATATTCAGGCAGGGTCTTTTATAGAGAATCCATGATGAGGTGGTGAAGGAGCACAGACTTGATATTCAGGCAGGGTCTTTTATAGAGAATCCATGATGAGGTGGTGAAGGAGCACAGACTTGATATTCGGGCAGGGTCTTTTATAGAGAATCCATGATGAGGTGGTGAAGGAGCACAGACTTGATATTCGGGCAGGGTCTTTTATAGAGAATCCATGATGAGGTGGTGAAGGAGCACAGACTTGATATTCGGGCAGGGTCTTTTATAGAGAATCCATGTTAGTATCACTCATGGTAGTGTCCGTGCTTGTTTACTAGGAAGGGCAACCAAAGAGGTAACGCTTAACGTAGACACTGTCAGTGAATACGCTAAAGTAATTTATTTGCTACCAGCTTTAAGCAAGACATTAACATTGCCATTAAAAGATATCAAGCATCAGTGTTGCTATAAAAAGTAAGCGTCGGCAACTAAAAAGCCTGACAAAGACACTAAGTAATGAAAGTAAATAAAAATTAACATAAAAACAAAAACAGGAGCAAAACTCCACTTATGAGAATGCTGTGATGTCTAGAAAAATCTTTGCTGTCTCCCTCAGAGGAACTCATACATACATAAAATCAGGCCTAGGGAAATACATGTTGGAACATTTCCTTTGTTTCCCATCTGTTCTGTGGAGGGTCAGTTTCCCTAAAATTGATGCTGGGCATCTAAGACAATAAAAAGATAACAGCATGAGTAATCTGCAAATATGTTGATAAAGAATAGTAAAATAATAAACAAAAACCTTCATCACCCTTACTTATCCATCTAATTGCATTTTTGCAACAGACAGAGCTCATTTTAAATATTTTTTTTCTGTTCATCTTCTCTTACCAGTATTATAGTTATAATCAAAAAACGTCCTCGATCAATATCAAAAGCATCCATAAACTGATTTGAGATAAGGATCTTTGCTGAATGCACATGGTATCCACCATAGAATTCAACAGACATCACTGCTTGATGAGAGACTGGATCAGGGTCTAAGCACTTGACTCCGTAAGCATATCAGCAATAGTCATCAATTGAGTCCAAGTGTCCACTTTGTGTTTGAATGAACATTGATAGTATCAACTCTTAATGGTTACCTCAGGGAAAGATAACAGTTTGAAAAATAAATGCCTACATCTGTCACCTTTTCATGCAGTGCTTCACAGTAGTTTGTCCACTATTTTCCTTGAACCTGAACTTGAATCTGGTTGTCAATCCTTCAGGGAAGAAAGAGAACCCAGTGTGTGGGAAAGCTTCATTTTCATTTTTGCACTGATAAGTGCTGTGATTTGTCTCATCCTCTCCAAATTTTCTTAGCCTCCAACTCCATTTCTTTACTACTAACTAAGAGTTCAAGGACCCCAGTGTTAGGGTGGTTATCAGACTAAGTGAGTTGTCTAAGGAAATGCCAAGTTTCCAGACTATGAGTAAATAAGCAGACTTCCTATACTTGTTTTTATTTCACATTTGTTAACTGGGTTGGTCCAGCTGGGTAAGAATTTACCATTTTTCAGTGGAGACCCGAGGGGGAAAAGCCCCAAACAGACATACAAATACATACAAATAGGGACAAATTAACAATATTAAAGAGCAAAACAACCTTATGGATACAATGGATAAGAGGAACATAATGTGCTCAGTGGAATAGCACATAGCTATATATATACAAAAAATGTAGTAATAGGTTGTAACAGGAGAAACAACAATAATAAATCCAGCAGGAAGGAAGTTAAGATTGTAGGTAATATAATGAAAAGAAACAAGGTATAATTAGATTAGTGGCTAGAAGAAGAAATGTGTCAGTGCAGGGGCTTCAGAATTGAGGGGAAAGTAGAGTGGGAGTAAAAAGTATTTTTATTTATTTTACATTTGTTATCTGGTGGTGTCTGACTGAGCTGAAAAGGCCCTTTTTCAGCAGAGGCCCGGGGAGAAAAGCTCCACAAAGAAAAATTACAGATACATTTAGTTAGACATGATCAGTATACACACAAATTACAAAAATACATGTTTTTACACTGGTATGCAGCACAGCAACAGTTACAGTGGAGAGAACAAACAAAAAAAATATTAATTTAAAAATAAAGGTAATTGATAGATTTGTGGTGTACAGCTGAAATTTGGAACATAGGTAGAATATATACATAGTACATATGTACAGTACATACATTGCAGATTAGCCAGTGTTTGTGACTAAGATTGAAAACTATTATCAAGTACTCTAGATTTAGTATGTATACCATATCCACTTTTCCTAGCCGGGGAGCAATCGTGGCATTGCCAACTTTGCTTGAAGATGTTTCCTGATGAGTTCTTTAAAGGAGGCTTTGGATGATGTGTTTTAAATGCTAGTGGGGACAGAGTTCCATTTTTTAGCCACTGAACTACTATATAGCACATCTCCAAAGCTATTATAGCTGTTGGTGACTTCTAGTAGTAGTTTGCTTGATGATCTAAGAGGCCTTTTGGCTGAGTGATATACTAGGATTTTGAGGGCAGAACACATATTGGGGAGGTAACAGATCGAATGACAGAGGCAGAGCTGATTGTAAGTTAGGAGGTTGGGCAGTTCAAGCCAGTGGAGCTGTCTCAAAGCAGTACAGTGATGAGTTCTATATGAGCAATTTGCAGCAAAGTGAGCAACTCCATTATATCAGGCTTCCATTTTGCTTAGTTTGGTTTTGTTGAGATTAATCAGAATGGGAGATGCATAGAGTAGGGTGGATAGAAGTTGGGAGAGAGCAATGGCTGATCTTGTGTTGTTGGTAAGAAAGGGTTTGATACGTAGAGTGATCCCAGTTTGGCATGTACTTTTTTAATAGTTAAGTTGAGATGACTATCAAATTTTAGGTGGGAGTCTATGGTTATTCCTAATAGCTTATAGAGTGACTGGAGTAGCATTTGTGGAGTAGATAGTGAATTGACTGTTATCAGTGTTTTTGTTAGAACTGGTTATAATCATAAGCTGAGTTTTCTTTGGATTGAGGATAAGTTGAGCTTTGGTAAGGTAGTTTTCAATGTCAGAGAATGCTAGTTGAGTTGTTTGCAGGAGGGTGGGAATGTTTTGTGTAGTACAGATTAAGGTAGTGTCATCTACATACTGAATGATAGATGCATGCTGTGTGGAGGTATGGAGGTCATTTGTGAAGATTGTGAATAGTAGTGGTCCTAAGACAGAACCCTGTGGGACTCCTACAGTTATGGGCAGCTGAGGAGAGAGAAAATTTTCCCATTTCACAGCTTGGTACCTGTCAGTTAAGTAGCTTTGGAACCAGGTAGCAGTAGAATTTCATAGGTGATATTGGTTTAGCTTTTTAGCAGGATTTGGTGTGAGACTGTGTCAAATGCTTTGGACTTATCCAAAAAAAGTGTTGACACCTGTAGGCCTTCATTTTTGAGATGGTTTACTGCAACTGTGATGCAGAGGAGGGCTGTAGTGGTACTATGGGCAGGTCTGAAACCATGCTGAGTAGGTGACAGGATGTTGCTGTCTAGGAGATATTTTAGCATCGGGGTATAGATGCATTTTTCTAGGATTTTGGCCAGGGGGGAGAGTAAAGCAATGGGTCTGTAGTTATTAAGTTCAGTGGAGGTCCCGCCTTTATGTATGGGTGTAACATAGGATATTTTCCAGAGTTTGGGCACATAGTTTTCAACAATTGATCTGTTTATGAGAGTAGAGACTGGGATAGCAATAGCATCTGATGTGAGTTTCAAGAAATAGCTGGGGAGTAGGTCGGCTGCTGTTGATGAGGTTTTTAGTTTGGAGAGCATGCCTTTGATTGAAGTGGTGGAAACTGTTTTGAGGGTAAAGCTTGTATTAGAGTTATTTGTGTTGGGGGGATAGTGAGGAAGGAACTGTCCTGTGATACTAAGGATAGAACTGAGTTCACAAAGTGGGAGTTGAATTGTGTTTCGATGGGAACTTTAGTGTCAGGGGTGGTTGGTTTGGGGGTAGCCTTTTGGATGGATTTTAGTAGCTGGTTTACATTTTTCCAAAATTTTTGGGGGTTGTGTTGGTATTTAGTTTGTAATGTTGTGTAGTAGGATTTTTTGTCCAGCCTAATGCATTTTTTTGCACAGTTGCGCAGTTCTTTGTACTTAGTTAGGCTTTGTGTTTCTTTGGTTTTTTATAGTAAAGCCAGGCAGTGTCTCTGGACTTGAGGATTTGTTTGGTTTCTTTACTGAGCCAAGGGGTTTGTAGAGGTTCTAACCTTGATTTTGCACAATGGAGCAACAGTGTCTAGGTGTTGTAGAAATGTTTTGTTGAAATGTTCCATTGTTAGCCATTAAGATCAGCAAAAGAGTGATGAATGCATTGAAACCCTAAGACTTGATCAACCTTTTCAGTGCTGTAGACTCTTGTGAAATTTGAACAGAACAATCAATTAGTCTTCTATCAAATTCAGGTTATTGTTTCCCCTATTGTACCCCTTTACATTTTTGACTGTTTATGGTAAGCAACTCTTTAGCAGCAAAGTATGCTATAGTTATTAACACAAGTTGGAAGTGGGAAGGGTATTCATTCTTACAGCAAACTTGATCAATACCTTAAAAGAACTATACCATTGCATGTATCACCTTTACCCTACTGATGGACAGAGTATTGGATCAAGAGTGTCAATTGCCTAAGGTTCAATTCCCTGAGGGTCTTATTGGTGACATAGAAGACCCTTTTACCTTTTAAGGGCTGGATTTTTCTAGCTGGACACTTGAAAGCAGACAGAGTCTCTGCCTGTATCAGCAGTAACCTGGGTTTCTGAGAAGGATTAAGCTGTCTGGACATTATGGGAAGAAAAGATCAGCCAAATGATGTTTTGCTGTGTGAGGTTAGCACTTTTAAGGGTGAGTCTATACATCTGTTAGTTTATTTAAAGGAATTAAAATGTTTAACCCTAAGCATTGTACAGAGTTGTAATGCAGAAGTGTAAGAATTGCTTTGCCCTTGGTCATTATCAATGGGGCAGTGTATTCATCTTAAGTGGATAGCAAGTAAATATGTGCAGCAATGTTTGACAAACCATTTGGACAAAACAGGAATCATGTATAGCCAGGTATCACCCCCATCAAATTAGCACCACACATTTACATTTAGTTCCACCCATCCAGTTGATGGATGTAGCTGACATATGACCTATGAACAAACAAATGCTCTCACACACAAATACCTTGATTTGAATTCATTGGCTACCACTGGAAAAAGTCCTAATATTTTACTGTGCTCCCCAAGCAAATAACAAACTTCCTAAAACAGATATGAGATATGATGTTATCTATTTTTCATGCTTAAATATTTCTTACTTTTATGCATTAATAATCTGGGACTCCTTGTTAAACTATGTGTTAAGGTTGCTATCTGAGCATATGCAGTCATAAACTGCTCCATTGTATATCACAGACACACACGCACACACACACACACACACACACACACACACACACACACACAGACACACACACATACCAACACACAAGCATACTTATGCAATGATTTGCAGTGGTCTTATAAATCTGTTATGCAGCTATACTTGAAGTAATTGTGATTTGTTTATAAACATTCGAATTATGAAAATATGTTTTCTTAAATTATAGCAGTCATTTTGTTATAGTCACCTGCAGTGTATCCTTGGATTCACTTCATTGCAACAGACTCATAACTTGAATAATCTTCCAGGCTGCTGTCATTTGTATTTTTATGTCCTTCATTTGCAGCTTTCAGCATGCATGTCACATCTGTTTAACTGTGAGAAGTATGCTAGCTGGGACCTCTGGCATACTGTATATTAATAGAATATTGATATAGCCTAAATACTAGTGTGGGATTCATCATTCAGTAAATCCTCCACCAATTGGCGTTTCATACAACAGTTTAATTAGAAATTTTACAATCTCAGATTCTCGTTAAATTAATTAATAATTAACGTCAAATACGGGCATCTTTAATGTCTTAATTGTATTTCAGTTTTATGGCCATCAAAGTTTAGCTCATTATGTAGGTTACTCATAAATCCCAGGTCTGTTCAGAGCCCTGATACGTCAATGTGTACTGCCTCCACTGCGATTTCTAATCAGAGATATTCAGATACAGCTGATGACATTTTCCTTGAACTGTATCTACAGT
This sequence comes from Protopterus annectens, assembly GCF_019279795.1. Lineage (NCBI taxonomy): Eukaryota > Metazoa > Chordata > Ceratodontiformes > Protopteridae > Protopterus > Protopterus annectens. The sequence continues at coordinate 1,234,068,959 of NC_056731.1, read as the reverse complement.
GCTTCAAGAGAAAAATAACCTTGATGCAGTAAAATGTAATGCATTTTGCAAAACATAATAAGACATAAGAATTCTCTTTCATAAAAGTTAGGTATGAGAATTAAGCATGTTGACTTTCTTATTAGTATTAGATTTTTTTTAGTGCCATTTCCTTCAGTATATAATGCTAAAGTTATTTAGAAGGTGTTGTATTCACATTTGTCATTTATTTAATTCAGAACATTGAGTTAAAGTCACAGCAGCCCATAAAGGCAGGTTAGATTGCCAGAATATTCCCAGATGCTGCTGCTATGCTGTCATTTAGAAGGTGACATGATACTTACCACAAGGACTATGCATTTTGTGACATTGATTTCAACTACTAGAACATATAAGGGCGTATTTCACAAAGTGTACCTCATTACGAGGAATGCTCCTCGTTTTGAGTCTAATGAAAGTCCACATTCCTCACAGTTTCAAATTGAAAGAATTGTCAAACCATCATTGCTGAGAAGTTTTATTTTTAATGATACCCATGGTGAATCAGAACAAATCATATTCATTCATCAAAATAACTGCTTATATGTACAAAGTTCTCCACATTTGCCCATTTGTTCCACTTAATGAGAGGACGTGTACCATATTTTGGAGATGGTAAGCTGAGAGTTATGTGTAAGGGTATCGTGAGTAATTCTGGCTAACATCCATTTGCACTATCAACTATTCAAAAGTATAGAAAACTTAAGAGCAATACATATTTGTCTGATGAAGCAATGGTTACCATTGCAAAAGCACTCACCATTTTGTATTAAAAAAGATTTTACTTTGTCATGGTTCAGCTTCTTATTCCAACTACCTTCCTACTGGGCACCCATGTTTCAACATTTTCAACTTCTGGGTTGTTTTGGATTTACATACTTAGAAATGTTTACACATACTGAGCAGTGGGCTTATTATTTATATAAGCCATTAACAATCCAGTTATTGCTAAATAGAATGGGTGGTTAAAGCAGGCATATATCAGCTATCCTTCTTTTAAATGAATCTTGGTTAAAAAAATGTTTTTAATTTATTTTAGATTAGCTGGTTATATTTACTTGGCACTGGGACAGATTGTAAAAAACCTACTTAGCATATTTGAGTTAATATGGTATAACACCTATGTATAAAAGAGCATTACACCAGAGTAACTCACTTACACTGGCACTATTTTTTTAATATCTGGTCCAGTAGGTATTCTTGCAAATGAAACTACAGTTTAAGACTGATGCTATAGAAAACTAATTTATAAATCAGCAAATTACCTACCAGCATTACTGTATTTATTATGTGCATATTGTTTAAGCATTAGTAATAAAAGTCACATTCCATTTATGTGAAATTAGTGTGCATTTTACATTAAAATGAGTTTAATGCCATCCTTGACAGCAACAATAAATTAACTTTGTGAATCGATAAAATTTATATTGATTTGATATTGGTGAAAATCAAGTTGTTATATCTTGACCATTTTAAATTGTCCATATTGGACCAATTACCCCAATATTGATTCCTAATGTTTATTCATGTGTTTATTTGTCTGCCTGATAAGAAAACTGATGCTTTGCAGATAGTTTTATACTAGAATCCCACAAACCTGCCCAAGTGTATATATAATATATATATATATATATATATATATATATATATATATATATATATATATATATATAAAACCTTGTTTGATTATCTGTGTATCTATCTATATTGTTATATATCTGGATGTGTGTGTGACATCTTACATCACTCTGTACAGATCAAGAGTCAGATGTCTGCCACTTTCCATGTTTGTCATAGACTTCTGAAAGAATTGTATGATGTAGTCCAACAACAGGATGCATTACTAAGGTTCTGAAATATTACTTTCCATAAAACCATCCTTGTCAGCTTTCAAAAATCTCCATATGAAGAGCTGCCATTATCAGGTCTCTGATTCATTGGACAACTCTTATTGCTTGCCTCCATTTCATAAGTCTTAGCACAGCTGGGAACAATGGCAGCCTTCTTTTAACAGCATGCTTCACAATCTCATTCTATTTTTCGTATTTTAGCAGCAAAACCTTTTTAACAGATGATGAAAAGAGACTGCAAACTTTCAAAAGCAAGGCTTTACTAAACTGTGTAAGGGCTTTGCTTGCACATTTTGCAGGTATGTACCACATGGAAGAGATGTAATTTGCTGGAATGATGTGAGTTACCTCAGACTCAATCTATTGGAAAGCCTTGCACATTTTGCAGGTATGCAGCACATGGAAGAGAAGTAATTTGCTGGAATGATGTGAGTTATCTCTAGCTCAATCTGTTGGAAAGCAACATAGTTAGTCACATCTGTTTTACATGAGGACATCCTTTATTTTTCCAAAGATGCCTTCAGCACTCTCCTTCTGGTCTTCATAAAAGTGCAGCAGTTTATGTTGCATGCCATGGGTTTGGCTGATATACTGTGTGAAAACAGGGACATTTGATTAACATTTGAAATCAGTGAAAGGTATAACAACTGAAGTACTCAAAGAATCAGGTCATCTGGTTTTGGCACAGCTGCATTTATAACTCATTCCACATATTTATATTAGGAAAGACTTTATTGTTTGTGTTAAAAGACCAAATAACTGCACCATGGGAAGCTGCTTATTACTCACAGACCTAACAAAAACTGCAAAAATAGTTGGCATATCTTCCTTCACAGATTAATATGGATGAAACAGACATATACCATGCTTCTCACTACCCAGAGAGTCCCAACTATATATATATATATATCTGTTGTTTATAGTCCTAATAACAGACACTCAAAATCTAATACAAGTTTTCTCATACCACACCCAACCAAGTTAGCATGTTATCCTAGTTGTCCTCAACCCCAGCTTCCATGGCAGAAACAAATTCATCCTCAGCCATTTTCTCTCTGGCCATCATTTACCAATTTATGAAAGAACTAATCAGACATAATCAAGTGATTAAAAAGAATAGTATATATATATATATATATATATATATATATATATAACAACTCCACATCGTATTGTATCCACAGTCAGAAATATTAACTGGCTTTCACCAATGCCAATGATAGCCACTGCAGATTGCATCGAGACATTTTTATGACATATACACACAGATGGGCAATGCAAATAAGAAATCTTCTAGCAGAACATAGACTATCTACTTATACAATAGGCAGGTCTCCATTTTCTCCACTCCCATACAGTTTTAGAAAGAGATTAATAGACTGACAGAGCATAGTAAAACTCAGCCCATACTATAGACTTCCACTACATCCAGATTGTCTCTGAATTCCGTTCTATTTCAAAAGAAACTTCAGAAAAAATATTGATGCCCTTATACAAACTATTCTCCCAGAGATGGCACACTAGGCCTGGACTGAATCTTCCAAAATATTCATGTCATAGAAGACCTTGTTGGATATTTGCAGAGAAACTGTTGCAATTCACAATCTTCACAACAACCAAACTTCCTAGCATTGTTAACTTTCTCCTATCTCTTGCTTACAACAGCTGAATAACCTTCTAGAAAAAAAAGAGTATATTCCTACCTCACCACTTCCTTTTACAAATATAATAGCTTCTCTCTGCATAGCTTTATCAAACCCTGGTGAATTCAAACATCCTGCACACCCTAAAAGACACCATAATCACCAACACCAGACCTACTAATAAATATTCTGCTCATTGGTCTCTACAAGACCTTCTTCTTAGTTAATCATATAATTCTGCTTAATTCTTTAACATATTCTAGTTTTGGATTATCCACTACGTCAGAACAATTCAGCAGTTAAATCTCTGACAGAACACTTGCTATCAAATGTAGTAGTTGCTATTCCTCTTCAGTCTGTTTAATAACTCATGTTACTTACGAACCTCAAACATTATATATTTGTGCAGATGACATTGCCTGTTTCCATTCTGCATTCAACTACTCCATAATTATGCCTGAACTTCAACATACACTTAGGAACCTTCATTCATGGCTGCTTGAAAAACAATTTACCATGAATATTGAAAAAAATTAACATACTGCTTTTGGTAGTATGTAAAAACTAAACACACTGCAATGACTTCCATCTCTCATATCATCTTACTGTTGATCAGCTGAGCAGGTACTCTGTGTTAATACTTGGGTATAACTTTAGAGCCTATTTTAAACATATCCATGTGCAGTGATAAATTAAAAGCAGAGCACAATCATACGTTCTTCAGAGTACTCTCTCACCGCTGAAGGAAGACATGCTGTATTCTTCAACATCCTTCAGTAAAGGCTGGAATAACCTGGCCATACCCTGTCTAACAAAATCTACAGATTAATGCTCCTCCCCCTTAAATGTGAACACCATTGTAACACTTTTCAGTATCTTATCCCTGTAAAAGAGAGTAAAGATCTACTTCTCCTCAGCCTTGTTCATGAATCATTTTATAACAATCCCATTAACCCTCTCAGCCACAGACTAACAATCTATAACATCTGAGAAACTCCTTACCTACTTTGCTGTCTGGCTAACAATTCTCATGTAATGACTAGATATTGGAAATATCTGTATCCACCAAGCTATGGGGCATGCTCCCATCTGAAATCTGAGAAATACATGAATACAGTGCATTCAGAGAACTATACCTATTTGTGAACTCTTCAACCATCCTCTTATTGCATAATTTTCTTCAGCAAATCTTCCATGGTTAACTTCATTTCTGCTACCACCTTACTAACCCTATGATGTTTATGTTTCACCTTTTTCATAACCATATCACACCCTTATCTTTTATTTATACAGACACACACTATATGTCACTTTTGTCTCACTTACCCTTGTTATTTCTTACCTATGTTACCTGATAATTAGATAATGTGTAAACATCATGGATATCCACACTGTCCAGATTATACATACCTCTTTAGGTATTGGCCCTTGTCTTGTATGTATTACAATACTGTTTTATGCATTACTTGTTATTGTTATATATTCTGTTTTTCATTCCAGTTGTATACATCTTTATTATTGCTACATGTTTGGCACACTATATATTATTGTTTTGCATCTTAGTGTGAGTCCTCCACTAAACAAATATAAATAAATAAATGAATAAAGCAATAAATAAACAAACCAAGAGCAAGGATTTGATTCTGTATCTGAACTTTTTGTAGCATCTGCATTGGATATCAAATGCACTTATGAATAGCTTGGCTTTCATGGGTTATTATAATTGCTGAATCTATTGTGTTTCTTGGGAGATGTCCTGAAATATAAACATGCCAATTGTTTCAAATTATCTTTCTCACACATTATGCACAGTATTACTGCAAAATCAGAACAAATATTGGTACCAGTCCTCTTAATACCATGTTCTACCAGTCCTTGTCTGTACCTCTAAAAACTGAACTGGGTGCTAAGCACTATGAGGAAGACACAATAATTCCTGCACCATTGTAATGCTTTGCGACTGTAACATTTATGACTAAGTTAATGTGATTATTCCTTTCTCTGCTGAAGCTTAATCTCTGTGTTTTGAAATTTTCAGATCATTCTTTTAAGTGTATATATGTGTGTATATATATATATATATATATATATATATCTGTGTGTGTACACACACACACAAATATATAGAGTCTTTATCATATTATCAAAATTCCCAAACATCAAACACCATAAGCTCGACCTTGAAATTAAACTAAACTTATATATTTATATATATATATATATATTTAGGGTCTATATCACATCGTCAAACTTGTATAAGTTCGAACGATGTACTATCCAACTCAAAAGTCCAAAACCACACAATAACGAACACCACAGGGAAAAAAATCGCTGTTCCCTAACAATAAAACAAAAAATAATACATAAACCTTAAACTAAAACTAAAGTGGGGGGCTGTGCCCCCCACCCCTCCCCCACTTAAATATACCAACTCCGAGATTGCACCACAGTGGAGGAAATAGCAAAGCCCCGAAAACTGCCCACCGATTTTTTTCCCTGGAAAAAAAAATCGATGTGCTGTGGCTTCGCTATTTTTGCTTTTCAGACTTTTGGGTTCAATATTACATCATTCAAACTTATACAAGTGGGACGATGTGATATAGACCCATATATATATATACATATATATATTGTGCAATGAATCTTGCATGCTTAAGTCTCATTTAATACTTTGTCACTGACCTGTTTTATGAATATTAGCAAATTGGGCAAGTTGAGCATTTCTGGTCACATAATAAACTGTGCTTACAAAACCAAGCATAAAAGACAGCCTGACCAAAGCAGCTTAGCATCACTCATATTAAAATGTATAGGTATTCACTTGTAAAATGGCAATTGAACTTCAACTCATTTCAGGAAACTTTCTAGAGAAACACCATCAGTTTCACTAATCTCACAGTGAAATGCCCTCTGTTATACTGCTATGAAAATACTGAGTCATATTTCATAGGTTTATAGTAAGCTTAAACCTGAAGAAAATCCATGAAGTTTAGCTGTAACATCCCTTAGCACTGAGAGTTAATTAAGTACCGCAACGGGAAATTTATTTATTTGAGGGTAATGCTACTCAATGCTAGAAGTCTAAATTTCAAAATGCACTCACTCGAGGCACTCCCTAAAATGGAGAACATCGATATCTGTGCAGTGACTGAGACCTGGTTCAAGGCTCCAGAGAGCACCCCTGCACTACCAGGCTATAACTCATACCACACTTTTCGGCCATCTAACCTGGACCAAAACACCAAAGGTGGGGGTGTGTCCATATTCATTAAGGATATCCACACCTCCAGGCTAGTTGCTCAGCATAATGCATCCGAGGTTATCCAGGTGCAACTAACTCTTGGCAAAACTGCAATCCAAATTGTAGCTTGCTACAGATCCCCCACCATGCCCCAGGATTCCCACTCCTCTTTTCTTGATGTACTGGAAAATATTAGGGTTCAACCAAACACCCTAATAATGGGCAACTTCAACTACCCCACCATTAACTGGGAAAACTACTCATGTACTAACTCCTTAGCGCAACGCTTTCTGGAATTCATAAACTCCAATGCCCTAGATCAACTTATCCACACCTCCACCAGGGGCAACAATATCCTAGACCTAGTCATTACCGACATAAGTGATCGGTGTTCCACACCTGAAGTCAACTTCTCATTGGTCCGATCCGACCATAATCTAATCATCCTTGATATCCACATCCCACACCCACCCCCCATTAAGGAAACCACAGTAAGAAATTTCTCCAAAGCCAACTTCATGCTTCCTAAGACAGAAATAGTGAACTTCATGACACCCATGCAGATGGACAATACAGTTACAACTGCTGAATCCTACACAAATGCGCTCTATAAGCACCTACATGAGTGCATGGATCGTGCTATCCCAAACAGAACCAAGACGCTATCCTCCAAAAAAAGGAAGCCAATCTGGTTGTCCCCTGCCATAAACAAACTGTACAACAGAAGGAAGAAACTGTTGCAAAAGAGAGTAAAATCCCATGGGTGGAGGAGCTCCCTGTTCAGCCTCAGTAAGAAGCTGAGATCCCTAATAAGATCCTCCAAAGCTAGCTATGAAAATAAAATTGCCACTAATTCCAAGGACAACCACAAAGCATTCTATAGCTATGTCAAGAATCTCAATGGCAACACCCAGATCTCCTCAGAATTACAGCACAAAGGCATGAAAATTACAGAACCAACTGATATTGCCAACATCCTGGCAGATAGGTTCAGTGCTAACTTTACCCCCTCCCTCACCCCCTAAAGGGCCCATATCTATACAGGAAGAATGCAGAGTCCCTGTAATCACAACTATGCAGGTAAAAGCTGCACTCTCTAAAACCAAAAACACAGCATCCATGGGACCGGACAACATCCCAGGCTGCATTTTACATGAACTTCAGAATGAACTGGCTCCTCACTTAAGCACCATGTTCAATAATAGCCTCACATCAGGCTTTGTGCCCACTGAATGGCGCACAGCAACAGTTATCCCAATCCAGAAAGGGGGAGCCACCACTGATCCCGGGAACTATAGACCTATTAGCCTGATGAGCCTGGTCTGCAAAGCCATGGAATGTATCATCATGGAACTCATAAACAAAGACATTGGTAACCTCCAAACTCTGGATCCTACCCAGTTCGGGTTTGTGAAAGGCAGATCATGCCTCCTGAACGTGATCGACTTCTTTGAGGCAGTCACCAAAGCCGTAGATGAGGGTAAAGTGGTTCACACAGACTATCTTGACCTCGCCAAGGCTTTCGACACCATCCCCCATTCTGGAATTATAGCTAAACTCAATAAACTAGGCATAAATCCCTACGTCACAAGATGGGTTGCCAACTGGCTCACTGACAGAACCCACGCTGTAAAAGTTGCAGACTCCAAATCTGACCTCAAACCAGTGACAAGTGGAATACCACAGGGTTCCGTCCTGGGACCGCTCCTGTTTGGTATCTACTTCTCTGAAGTACAGGCTAACACAGAAGGCCTCTGGCTAATGAAGTTTGCAGATGACTGCAAACTAGGAGCCATAGTCAAGTCCCCAAATGATGTGAACATCCTACAGAAGAGCCTCTCTGAGACAGATGCCTGGTGTCAGAGCAATGGCCTCAAGCTCAATGCCAAAAAGTGCAGTGTCATCCCCTTTGGTAAAAACGGCCTCAAGCTCAATGCCAAAAAGTGCAGTGTCATCCCCTTTGGTAAAAACTCTGTACCCATGAACTACCACATAGGCAGCAATCTACTTAACACCGAATGTGTGATAAGAGACCTTGGGACCCAGGTGGACAGTAGTCTCTCCTTTGATAGTCACATCGCCACAGTAGTCAGGAATTCCTTCTACGTGGCACACCTCATCATAAAAGGGTTCTTATCCAGGAAAAAAGAGGTCATCGTTACCCTCTACTCATCACTCACTAGACCCATTATAGAGTAAAACGCCCCTTTTGGAATGTACCTCACAAGACATCTGCAGCAGCTGGAAAGGCCACAGAAGTACCTAACAAAGAGGATTACTGGACTCAAACAAATGCCCTACACTGACCGCCTCAAAAAACTCCAGCTTTACTCCGTAGCATATCGCCTACTCAGAGGTGATCTCTGCCTAACATATAAAACTATGTCAAACCCAGAGCTGTTGGACATGCTACACCAAAAGAAATCCCAATCCCTCTGAACTACATGCTTTAGGGACCTAAACCTTGTCACCACAATAAACAGGACATGCTGGAGGGATAGATTATCCCAGAGACTTCCAGTACTCTGGAACAGGCTACCCATCTATGTCAAGCAAAGGTCTTCATTAGCACTCTTCAAGAAATAGGAAATACACCCCGGGGATCACTTCTGTGTCTCTGCTCATCAGTGGCACAGGAAAATAACTTTCTTGGGTGGTGTAAGCCAGGGAACCTTGTTGTCTAGGCTTGCGTAGGCCCTTGGGCCGATAGCCTAGTACCTACCTATGAACCTATGAACATACCCCAAGCCTGAGTTTATAGTCTGTCATTCAATTGTCAACTCTACCTTTGTTTAACCTGCAGAAAAGGTATTTAAATGGAAGGGAATACTCTGGATTACACATTTGTCACAGAAGGGAATACACTGGATTACACATCTGTCATGGAAGGGAGTACCCTGGATTACACATCTGTCACACAAGCATGTGCTGCTCAGCTTGCATTGTAGGTTGAGGTCTTTGGCACAGGTGTTAGGCAGACTGTTGGCTCAAAAAAAGTGGAGGAGGATGAAAAGTATAGGGACACTGACTGCCCAAAAGGATAATGAGAGCACCATTCAAGGGACTAGACAAGATGGATTAGCTGGACAGAGAATTTAGTCTTTTGGGGGTAACTTTGTGTATCAAGAAATCATGATGAGAAATATTGTGTGTCCTTGAAGTATGTCAATCTGCTTTGTGAGGACATGATGATTAAAAGGATGATTGTTATGAACTTGGGTTCCCCGAGTCCTCAAAACTATTCCCTTTTATGAGAGGAGTAAGAAAAGTATTGTAAGTAGAAGGGAGTGGAATCTTTCACAACGGTAACTATACTGCTTTTTTTTGCCATTTAAGATGAGGATGTGATTGATACTGTAAGATACTGGTCTGCTTCTGGCCTTCCTGGACTGTCTGAGTATTTGGGGGCATTTGACAATTACATCCAGTTTGCACTCATCTGGAAGGTTAGTTATCCATAGTCCCTTGACACCTGCTTTCATTACTGAGAAGTAGAGGCAGAAGAACAGGGATCCTATGAAAGAACCCCATGTAACTATACTTGTAATACTCCTCGGGCTAAAGGAGGTCCCCCACATTAATAGCATGGGTTTTCTCAGGTATCTCCAAATTGGATATCCAGTGAGCTACATGTAGGTGTATAAAGATAACTTTTCTATTACATCAGTATGAGTCATTGAGTCAAAGTCTTTGGCATGGTCATAGCAGTCAGTGTGGATTGTAAGGCCATCATCCTTGACTAACCTACCTTTTAGAAGTCCATATTGGTTTGAGTTCAGGCATGGTGGGTCACCCACATCATTATTTATCAATTCGCAATAATATATTCTGTAAGTCTACAAATACGACTCTTGAGACTAATTGTGCTATACTATACACCCTAATTTTGTTTAAGATTTTTTTTTTATACAATCCACACTGTAATCCAAGATCACTGAAAAATGTTGTGCTGAAAAGATATACCCCCGGATTTACGAAAGCTTGCACAGAGTGCAAGAAGAGTGTAGGAGCTTACGCCGGCAATATGTCTGCCATGCGATCCAGGTACAGCCGGCAGGGGCGTGCACGAGAGCTGCTAAAGCTATTCTTGCATGAACAGCATCATGGTATGCAAATTACCTAATTTGCTGGTGAAAGCCATGCAAATGAGGTAAATTTGCAATCCAGGAAACACTAACCTGTCCGTGGAAGATTAATGTTAGCTGCAGAAATGTACTCCGTTGGTAACGGAGTACATTTCTGCAAATAGCTAAATGGAGCTATGACAGCTCCAAATAAAGAATGGTTGAGGAAGCATGCCAATGGCCAAATATAAGGCCATTAGCAATATAAAATGTTTAAAAATATAACAATTTAACTTTTTTTCAACGATCTCTGATGTTTAAGCATATCGCAGCACCGCACAAACGTGTGGTGCTTATAAAAACAAGAAAATAATTAAAAAGAAGCCAAAAATAGGCATTTTCACTAAAAAGCTTATTCTGCCATGCAGGTGAATGGCAGGCTGAAGACAACATGGCTACTGAGTAGTGGTTGTTAAGGGGGGAAAGCTCAGTGTGAGAGATGTAACCATGCATTACAAGGCAATCCTATGCAAATGAGGATAAGGATAGTGAATCCCAATTTTCCCCAGCATGTGGGGCATGTCCCAAGAGTGTAAGAGTAGGAGTAGGTGAGTAGAAGAGTAGAATATTGATGACCTCATGAGGGGGTGTGTCAGACAGGCTTTAAGCTAATTGGAGCACAGTGGCTTGTGTTTGCCCTGAGTTGCTCAGGATTGCAAGAGGCGTGTCTACAGTTGTCCTATTTGAAAACCTCAAACCTAAGGTGCACACTGTTAAAAGATAAGAAACTCCTTGCAAACATGCACACAGCATGTCCATGTGCATGTAGCTCCCAGGAAACAGAAAGGCAAAAGGCAGGAAAAGAAGTAGTAGGAAGTTAACCAAGGAGAACTAGCAGAGCTGCCAGGTGAAATATATCAGAATCAGCCAATTACACAGGCAGCAGACTAGCTCAGCCCAGCACTTTAAACTCTGCAAACACCATTCCCCCCTGTTTTTTTTTCAAGAACTCTGCAACACTGCAGTAGACAAAGAGAGGAAGCTTAAAAAGCTTAAGTCAGACAAAATGTTAGGGGCTGCTCTTGCTATCATAAACCAACATGTGCAAGGTGCTGAGGGTGGTGATGCTGTGAATGCTGCTGAGCAACCCACAGTGAGGAGACGGAGCAGAGTGTACAGACCCAGGGTAACCTACCAGGTGCTACATGAGTTAGAGATAGTGGAGTGCTATAGGGAGGACAGAGACCTCCTACAGCAAATTGTTCAGCTGTGCCAGCCACGCCTCACACACAGAACCTACAAAGGGGAACCCATCCCAGTGGATACCAAGGTATGTGTTGACCTAAGAATACTAGCTACAAGTACCTTCCAAAGACCAGCTGGTGATATGATGGGGATTTCACAGGAATCAGCATCCAGGGTACTCCAGCAGTTCCTGGATGCCATGTCAGCACATGCCGGTGACCATGTATATTTCCCCAATTCACGTGAGGCATTGGCCAGCAATATGCGTCTTTTCCACCAAATAGCAGAATACCCTGATGTAGTGGGTGCAATAGACTGCACGCACATATGCATCAAAGCACCACCCGGTGAGCGGGGTAGGGTCTACATCAACTGCAAGGGCTTCCCCTCCATCAACTGCCAGGTCATGTGCAATGCCCAGGGCATAATAATGAATGTGTTTGCTAGCTGCCCTGGAAGCTATCACGATTCCCACATCTGGCATCTGACGCAGCTGTACCAGAGATTTGCCAATGGGGACATCCCTGATGGTCACCTAGTGGGGGATGCTGGATACGCACTGGAGCCGTGGCTGATGACACCCATCAGAAATGCACACACACCTGAACAAGAACTCCATAATGAGGCACACGGACAAACAAGAAACCTAATTGAGCTTGTGTTTGGGATGCTTAAGTCACGGTTCCGGTGCCTGGACACATCTGGTGGAGCCTTGCAGTACTCACCAACTACACGTACCCAAATTGTTATGGTATGTGCCATGCTACACAATATGAGCCTGTGGAAATAGCTGCAGCAGGAACAGCATGGGGTAGGGCCAAACAGCCCCCCACCATTGCCAAGGCCTGCACAGGTACAGCATGACTTGGAGGAGGAACAACTTGAGCCTGCCCCAGTAGGCAGAAGGAGGTGTGCCCAGTATGCCCTGGCCTTGGTAAAGAGGCAGCTCATAGCACATACACTGACTCAGTAGGAACCCTGGAAATGACACCTCTCTCTGACTCGCACATACAGTAAAAGGGATGCCTAACTTGACACTACCTGTTTTCAAACATGTATAGGGAGTGTACTATGTGCATCCAGCATAGGCAGCTCTGCAGCACCACCTGAGGGATGAGTGCCCTATTTTAAGCAATATAAAGCAATGCTAAGCACATTTTACCAGTATTGAGCATATTTAAATACAATTGCGAGTAGCTGTGCACCGCACTAACAAGTGCAACATTGGGCAACGTCGGGCAACGTTGGGCAAAGTTGGACAAAGTCGGCCAAAGTTGAGCAAAGTTGAGCAAAGTCAGGTAAACACACTGACACCTGCTTTACTGTTCCTTAACCAGTCAGGTCTGCCCAGCAGGAAAATAAAAAGCAGTGACAGGGCTTGAACTCAGGATACTGTGCACTATAGTCACAGTACTGAACCACTAAGCCATGATAGCATTTCACTGGCACAGGCACAACTTAAGTCACGCATACATACCAGTTGGGGGGTCACATACCTAATAGTCACAGCCAGCAGGAGAATTGTAGACAAACTCAAACACAAACAAATGCTGTATCATGCCCTCTGAAGAAGCATATGGGTAACCTCTCCCCAGGCCTATGCAGACAGATAACAGCAGGCCAGGCAGTGTGATGTGGGTTGGGTAGGCTATGAAGTCACAAACTAATATGCGTGTAATTGGAAGCTAAGGTCTGTAGTACAGTGGTATGCCTCAAGCCAGTACGATAGGCAACAGTACAGACTGAAATGGAGTACCTGACATAGCAGTGTAGGCCTAGCAAATGTGTATAAGTGTCAGGTGTACCCCTCATTCTATATACAACCACAGTAACAATCAGGTATGCCACCCCCGGGTAGAAATCTACAAAGAATAGCTGTCCCCCCTGTATGTAGAAATGTTGATAAGTCTATGCAAATTGACTCATGGAAGCCCTGCAGGCACAGCATGCTTCCTGTCGATGTACAACACAAAGGTGAGCCCTGAAGTAAAAAATAACTTGATTTTTCACACACATATAGTATATATGCCCATAGTGGTCATGCTCACAGACATAAACAAATTTTGCAAATTTCAGTCAACAACATACTGAAAGGTCATACTGGGCATGCTCACACACTTAGGCCATGTCTGAGTACAGCAGTGGGACACACATATCTGGCAGTTGTAGTTCTTACTCCAGACACATGTCACTATTCACCAATCCTGCCTTGTGCACACAGTGATATGAAAACATACCCATATAATATATTGGACCCCTGTCATAATCAAACTATGTAATACAAGTACTTAAGTTGTTCAAAGAAAGTTAAAATACAAAGAAGATCAATAAATCTCCGATCAGTATCATCATGAAACAATGAGCACTCCTAAAATTATCCAAGTCAAGCTCTGCCAAAAATATTGCCAAAGATTCCATAGAGAACCATGAAGCTTTCTTTAGCTATGTCATAAATATCAATGTAATCTCATATATGTTCTGAGTTAGTGCAAAGTGTAAACGAATACATGTACATGACTGACATTGCCAACATCTTGTCAAACAGGTTCATACATATTTACCCCCCTCTCACTGTCAAAAGGGCCCATTACCATACCTGGAGATTGTGAAAATCCAGAAATCACATATACAATGGTTAAACAGCTCTATCCAAACCTAAAAACACGGCGTCTATGGGATGACTTGGTGTCCCTGGCTGTGTCATATGTGAACTCCAAAACAAACAGACCCTGCACCTGAACAGTCTGTTGAGACTTACCCTCTGTACAGGATATGAAACTGTTGAATGAGTTACAGCAACATTTGACACACTCCACAAGTGTTGGTGCACAACAGACCATGGGAACTATTGTCTTATAAGCCTAATAAGCCTGATCTACAAGGCCATGGAGTCCATAATTATGGAACTCATAAACAGAGCTATTGGGAGCCTACAAACACCCAACCCTACCCATTTTGCTTTGATCAGAGGCAGATCATGGTCCCTAAACCTGCTAGACAGTTTGCAAGGTAGTTACCCAGGACATACATCAATGAAATGAGCTCCACACGGCCTACATAGACCTTGAAAAGACCTTTTCCAACATCCCACACACATGTCATATCCACAAAATCAACAACCTGTGCATAAACACGTATGTCATCTGATGGACTGTCAGCTGGGGCACAGATAGATCCCACAAGTTAAGAATTGTGTTCTCCCTGTTGGACTGTAAGCTGGTAACCACTGCTGTCCCCCATGGCTCAGTCCTGGGACCCCTCCTGTCTGGTGTATACTATTCAGAAGTACAGTCAAACACATGAGGGCTATGGTTATCAAAGTTTGTGGATGACTGCAAAAAGGTTGTCATAATCGATGTTTGGGACAACAGAGACATCCTAAAAAGGGTCTCAGTCAGACAGATGTGGTGTCAAAATTATGGCCTTGAGCTACAGTCATATCACATAGGTGCCAACACCCTAAATATGGAGGTAATAATAAGGGATCTATGGACACGTGTATTGTCATCTCTACTTACAGAAACACATTCACAAAGTAGTTAGAAAATCATGCTATGTGTTCCCGCAAATTGCCAAAGTCTTTCCATGTAGGTCAAAGGAGGTTCCCTCTACTCATCAATCATCCGACCCGTCAGAGAGTACCATGACACACTTGAGATGAATCTGCTGAGGCACCTTCAACAGCTTGAAAGACCACTGAAGTACCTCAAGAAGAGGATTACTGGCCTCAAACATTTGCCCCATGCAACAAGACTGAAGTAACTCAATCTGTACTCTGTTGCATACCGTCTACTCAGACAATCTCTGCCCAACAGACAGGTCCATGTCCAATGCAGAACTGATGTACATGCTCTATCTGAAGTAAACCCAAGCTCACTGTGCCACATGCTCTAGGGATATAGGCATCACAACAATAAACAGAACATGTTGGAGGGATACATTATTAACTCACAGCCTTCCCTTGCTTTGGACAGGCTCCCAACCTACATTAAGCTGAGTCCCTCACTGATACTCTTCCAGAGGAGCCCTGATGAGTTTATGTGAAACTGAACTATCATACCATGGATCACTGCATCAGCTCTACTACAAAGAGGCATAGGGAACTAACCCCAGGTGTGGTGATAGCTGCACACTCTGGCCATACTATTATATGCCTTCAGGCAGATAGCCTATTACATACATATGTACCTATATATGTAGGGGAAACACAGTATAATAAGCCAAAGATGGATGGGCAGAGATGTGTGTAAGAGGGTGACCATGACAGGGAGCTATACAGGACTGTCCCACCCAGCACACATCCCAATGGCACAAAAGACATGAGGTGCACATCTCACCCACTGTACATAATAGCCACCAGTATCTGTAAGCATTACAGTGTATGTGGTGCATGTGCCTGCTGTACAACATGACTGTACAATGAAGTACACATCTACTATCAGCAGACATGTACCTAGACTATCTTCATGAAGGCATATATTAGCCTAGGCAAGTTGTGCAGCTTTCACCACCCCATTGGTTAGTCTCCTAAGCCCTAGTTCTAATAGTTAGTACCCTAAGCCCCTTTCTAGTGGGGCTGCTGAAGTGATCCCTGGCTTGAATTGTCTGTTTCCCATCCACTCAACAAGGTTCCTATTGAAGAGTGTCAGTGAGGGGCTCTGTCTGATGTACATTGGGACTCTGTTCAACAGTAAGGCAAGTCTCTGGGATGGTACTCTATCCCACCAGCATGTTGTATTCATTGTTGTAATGAGGTTCATATCCTGGAGTGTGTAGTGCAACTCAAGTTTGTTTTCCTTAGATGGAGCATGTTCAACAGTTATGTGTTGGACATGGCTCTGTATGTTAGGCAGAGTTTGCCTCTGAGTAGGCAGTATGCAACAGAGAACAGATTTACTTTTTCCAGTTGTGTTGCATAACACAACTGTTTGAGGCCAGTAATCCTCTTGGTGAGGTATCTCTGTGGTCTCTCCAGCTGCTGGATATGCCTAGTTGAGTACATCCAAAATGACGCATTGTACTCAATGATGGGTCTGATGACTTAAGAGTAGAGGGCCACCACTACCTCTTTTGATCCTGATGCAAACCCTTTGTTGATTAGGTGGGCCACATAGGATTTCCTAATCACTTTGGCAACATGGTTGTCAAAGGAAAGATGACTATTTACTTGTGTCCCCAGATCCCTTATTACCTTGTCAGTTTTTAGGGGGTAACACCTATGTGGTAGTTTGTGGGTACTTTGTTTTCCCCAAAGGGGATTACTATGCATTCTTTAACATTGAGCTTGAGGCCATGATTCTGACACCACACATCTGTCTCAGAGTCTCTTCTGGAGAATATTTGTGTCATCCAGGGTATCAATTATGGCAAACACTTTACAGTTCCCAGGAAACTTAGTCAACCACAACCCTCCTGTGTTGGCATGTACTTCTGAGAAGTATATACCAAACAGGAGGGGCCCCAGGATTGAACCCTGGGGGACACCAGTTGTTATCAGTTTAGAGTCTGACATGTATCTAGCAACTCTTAATTTATGGGATCTATCTGTGAGCCAGTTTGCAATCCATCTTGTGATGTATGGATTTATGCTCAGGTTGGTGAGTTCATCTATGATACCTGACTGGGGAATGGTGTCAAAGACCTTAGCGAGATATAGGTAGGCTGTGTGGAGCTCCTTTCATTCATCTCTAGCCTGGGTAACTGTCTCAAAGAAATCCACCCAGTTCAGGAGGCATGATCTGCATTTGACAAAGCCGAACTGGGTGTGCTCAACTGTGGGAAGGTTCCCAATGTCGTTATTGTTGACTTCCATTATGATTGGCTCCATTGCCTTGCAGATCAGACTCGTCAGGCTCATAAAGCGGGAATGCCAAAGGTCTGTTTTGGTCCCACCCCTGTGGAGTGGGAAGAATGTTGCTGTGCAACATTCTATGGGTACATATCCTGTAGAGAGGATGTAGAGAGAGAGGTATATGTATCCTTGATGAATATGGATGCATCCCTGCCCTATGTGCTATGATCCAGGTTCTGATGCCTGAAGGTATGGAATGAGTAGCATCCTGGTAGTGCTGGTGTGCTTTCTGGAGCCTTGAACTAGGTTTCTGTTACTGCACAAATATCAATATTCTCCATACTGAGAAGTGCCTGGAGTGTGTGCATTTGGAGGCTGAGACTTCTGGCAATGAGTAGCATTTAGCTGACTTTGTGGTTATTTCTGTTGGTTACGGAGGTTTAGTTTGTCCTGAGTGACCAGTGTTCCACACCTGTAGTCAACACCTCATTGGTCCGATCCAACCATAAGCTGATTACCCTAGGTATCCACATGCTGCCCCCACCCCCATTAAGGAAACCATGGTAAAAAATTTCTCCAAAGCCAACTTCATGCTTCTTAAGACAGAAGTGGTGAACTTCATGACACCCATGGAGAGGGACAATACAGTTACTACTGAATCCTACACAATTGCACTTTATAAGCACTTACATGAGTGCATGGATCGTGCTATCCCAAACAGAACCAAGACGCTATCCTCCAAAAAAATGAAGCCAATCTGGTGGTCCCCTGCCATAAACAAACTGTACAACAGAAGGAAGAAACTGCTGCAAAAGAGAGTAAAATCACATGAGAGTAGGAGCTCCCTGGTCAGCCTCAGTAAGAAGCTGCAATCCCTGATAAAATCCACCAAAGCTAGTTACAAAACCAAAACTGCGACTGATTATAAAGATAACCACAAAGCATTCTATAGCTATGTCAATAATCTCAATGGCAACACTCAGATTTGCCCTGAGTTACAGCACAATGGCACTAAATATACAGACCTAACTGATATTGCCAACATCCTGGCAGACAGGTTGAGTGCTAACTTTACCCCCTCTCACCCATTAAAGAGCCCATCTCTATACCAGAAGAATGCAAAGTTCCTGTAATCACAGCTACACAGGTAAAAACCACACTCTCCAAAGCCAGGAACACAGCATCCATGGGACCAGACAACATCACAGGCTGCGTTTTACATGAGCTATAGAACGAACTGGCACACCACCTAATACCATGGCCAATTATAGCCTCATCTCAGGCTTTGTGCCTGCTGAATGGCGCACAGCTACAGTTATCACACTCCACAAGGGGGGAGCCACCACAGTCCCCTTGAACTACGGCCCCAGTAGCCTGATGAGCCTGGTCTGCAAGGCAATGGAACGTATCATCATGGAAATTATAAACAAAGACATTGGTAATCTCCAAATCTGGACCCCACCCAGTTTGGGTTTATAAAAGGCAGATCATGTTTCCTAAACCTGATAGACTTCTTTGAAGCAGTCACCAAAGCCGTAGACAAGGGTAAGGTGGTTCACACAGCCTATCTAGATCTTGCCAAGGCTTTCAACACCATCCCCCACTCTGGAATTATAGATAAACTCACTAAACTAGGTATAACATCCCTATGTCACAAGATGGGGTGCCAACTGGCTCACTGACAGAACCTATACTGTGAAAGTAGCAGACTCCAAATGCGACTTCAGACTAGTGACAAGTGGAGTACCACAGGGTTCAGTCATGGGTCATCTCCTGTTTGGTATCTACTTCTCTGAAGTACAGGCTAACACAGAAGGCCTTTGGCTAACGAAGTTCACAGATGACTGCAAACTAGGAGCCATAATCAAAACTCCTAATGATGTGGACATAATACAAAAGAGCCTCATTGAGATAGATGCTTGGTGTCAAAGCCTTGGCCTCAAGCTCAGTGCCAAAAAGTGCATTGTCATCCCCTTTGGTAAAAACTCTGTACCCATGAACAACAACATAGGTGGTAGTATACTTAACACCAAAAGTGTGATAAGAGACCTTGGCACACAGGTGGACAATAGTCTCTCCTTTGATAATCACATTGCCACAGTAGTCAAGAAATCCTTCTATGTGGAACACTTCATCATAAAAGGTTTCTCATCCAGAAAAAAAGAGGTCATTGTTCACCTCTACTCATCACTCATTAGACCCATTATAGAGTACAATGCCCCTTTTGGTATGTACCTCACAAGACATCTACAACAACTGGAAAGGCCACAGAAATACCGCACAAAGAGGATTACCAGCCTCAAACAGATGCCCTACACAGACCGTCTCAAAAAAGTCCAGCTTTACTCCGTCACATATTGTCTACTCAGAGGTGATCTCTGCCTAACATACAAAGCTATGTCAAACCCAGAGCTGTTGGACATGCTCCACTTGAAGAAATCCCAATACCTTCGAGTTACATGCTCTAGGGACCTATACCTTGTCACCACAATAAACAGAACATGCCAGAGGGATAGATTCCTGTCCCAGAGACTTCCCATACTCCAGAATAAACTACCTATATATATCAAACAAAGCTCCTCATTAGCACTCTTCAAGAAAACTCTTGATGATTGGATGGGAAATAGGAAATTCACCCCAGGGATCACGTCTGTGCTCTTCTCAACAGTGGCACAGGAAAATAATTTCCTTGGGTGGCAAAAGCCAGGGTACTTTTTTAGGCTGGGCTTGTATAGTTCCCAGGGCCGATAGCCTTGTACCTACCTATGAACCTATGAACCTTTGAGCCTTGCCTAAAAAAGGTAATATGGGGACAGCAAGAGCCTTGGCCAGTATTCAGAAGCATAGGGGTGACAGGTGCAAACCATATCTAGTGAAGCAACGAGGCATGTCTATCATGTCATCCCAGGCAGACAGAGACTGGATACCCTTTGAATGACACCAGAAGCTCAGCCAATTGTTGAAGTTTATCATCTTTCTGTTATATTGCAGTATCATGTAGGTGAAGGTAAGATGCTACTCAAGGTCAAGGTCATACCAGCCTCGGCTACATGATCATACAGCTACTATATATCTCTTGTCATATTGTCCTGGGAGGTATGTCTCAGATAATTCACACTGACATGTACAAAGACCGCATCATATATGTACCTGTTCTGGAGTGATCTAAGTGATTGTGTTATGTTGCGGATCATAGCACCTGACAGACAACTGATTGTAACCTTCCCCTTTTCGAGCCTAATGAGTGGATCATAGCACCTGACAGACAACTGACAGTAACCTTCCCCTTTTCCAGCCTAATGAGTGGAACATATGTGTCTGACTATGGAGTCACCTATTAATAGTGTGTTGGGTATGTTGTTTTTCCTTAGGGTCTGTTGTGAGGCATACTGCTTTGGTGTATTATATGTTTTTTGGCGTGTGCTTGGAGGTACATTTTGCTTGCTTGTCTGCTTAGGAGGACACTCACTCTTTTCCAGACTAATATTTGTATTCTCTGAGTATGGTAATGTGTATTTATGTGTGTGTTTTGCTGGTGCTTATATTGTGGGTCTATGTCAGACTGTTGCTGTTGTGCTTGCATGACCCTACTCCTCTTGACTGTATTGTCCTCTATTGGGTTGACAGCGCTTAGCCACCGGTTTGACCCTGTGTGGGCCAGCATGTGGTGCATCAACCCATATATGATATGGTCATGGCCTATGCATACAATACACTCAAAATACACCTAGTATGATAAGCCTGCTGAGGTTAGCAAATGTGAAAAAAACCTTTGGGCAAACTGTCAGTGAGTAATGTCTGTATTGCACCCTGTTACTCCATATTGCTTGCTGAAGTGTAAAGAGTACTTAGTTTGGATTAAGAACCCTGCACTTGCCGACTGTGTATGTGTGTGTTTGTCTCTCTCCCTGGGGAGAGAGCAACCTTTTTGGAGACTACTCACACCCCTTAAAAGTGATATACTCATCTTTGACAAGTCTGATGATGTCACAATCCTGCAAATACACCTGTGGGAAAATGAAATCTCAGTAATTTGTATAGCATGTCGTGTAAATGTGTACTACTGTAATATCATAATGTAGTTAGGTAGTGGTTTGAATCCTATACTTACCAAGTGTGTGTCTCCCTGAGGAGGGAGAAACCTTTTTGGAGACTACTCACACCCCTTAAAAGTCATATACTCATCTTTGTCAAGTCTGATGATGTCACAATCCTGCAAATACACCTGTGGGAAGATGAAATCTCAGTAATGTGTATCGCATGTCGTGTAAATGTGTACTACTGTAATATCATAATGTAGTTAAGTAGTGGTTTGAATCCTGCACTCACCAATTATGTGTGTGTCTTCCTATGGAGGGAGCAACCTCTTTGGAGACTACTCACACCCCTTAAAAGTGATATGCTCATCTTTGTCAATTCTGATGATGTCACCATCCTACAAATATACCTGTGGTAAAATGAAATTCCAGTAATGTGCATAGCGTGTCATGTAAATGCATACTGCTATAGTATCATAATGTAGTTAAGGAGGGGGTTGAATTCTGCACATACCAACGGTGTGTGTGTCTCCCTGGAGAGGGAGCAACCTTTTTGGAGACTACCCACACCCCTTAAAAGTGATATACTCATTTTTGTCAAGTCTGATGATGTCATCATCCTACAAATACACCTGTGGGAAGGTGAAATACCAGTAATGTGTATAGCATGTCGTGTAAATGTGTACTACTATAGTGTAATAAAATAGTTAGGTAGAGGTTTGAATCCTGCACTTGCCAACTATGTGTGTCTCCATGGGGAGAAAGCAACCATTTTGGAGACTACTCACACACCTTAAAAGTAATATACTCATCTTTGTCAAGTCTGATGATGTCACCATCCTACAAATACACCTGTGGGAAGGTAAAATTGCAGTAATTTGTATAGCGCGCAATGTAAATGCATACTGCTGTAGTATCATAATGTAGTGAGGTAGGGGTTTGAATCCTGCACTTTCCAAGTGTGTGTGTGTGTGTGTCTCCCTGGGGAGAGAGCAACCTTTTTGGACTACTCATACCCCTTAAAAGTGATATACTCATCTTTGTCAAGTCTGATGATGTCACCATCCTACAAATATACCTGTGGGAAGAAGAAATCCCAGTAATGTGTATAGCGCGTTGTGTAAATGCGTACTGCTGTTGAATCACAATGTAGTTAGGTAAGGGTTTAAATCCTACACTTGCCCTCTGTGTGTGTCTCACTGGGGAGTGGGTTTTGATTTTTCTAGTGTATGACATATCACAATGACAACTGTATGTGCATAACACATGTAAGTTAGCTGTGGGGCAAAGCCATATACATACATGTGACCTCAATTATTTCATAGGTGGGTACTCTGCTTTCTCCATGAAAGCATCTGCTATCTTTGCCAGAGAGTG
Source organism: Protopterus annectens (assembly GCF_019279795.1). Lineage (NCBI taxonomy): Eukaryota > Metazoa > Chordata > Ceratodontiformes > Protopteridae > Protopterus > Protopterus annectens. The sequence continues at coordinate 1,234,045,693 of NC_056731.1, read as the reverse complement.
CTGGTGCTTCTCAGACCTTAGGTCACTTCTGTATGCTTGTGACAAGCTTAGCCACTGCAGTGATACCTGGGCTACGTCTTCTGTTTCACATCCACTCATCATGGTTTCTATTGAAGAGTGTGAGTGAGGGTTTATGCTTGAGGTATATTTGAATCCTGTTCCAAAGCAAGCAAAGTCTGGCAAAGATGACTAATCATTATAGGTGTGCAACAACCTCTGTGGATCTGCATGCAAACCCTTTATTGCTTAGGTGCTCCAGAGAGGGATTTCCAAAACCCTTTGGTAATGTGATTATCAAAGGAGAGATGATTAAACACATGGCTCTATGTATACATTAGTACCTGTTCCACATTTTGGGGGCTACTACCTATGTGGTACTCTGGGGATACTTTGTTTTCTAAAAGTGGATAACTATGCTTTCTTTGGCTTATAGCTTTACAGCATGATTTTGACACCAGGTATCTATCTCTATGATACCCTTTTGGAGGATGTGTGTGTCATCTGGAGAATAAAGTATAGCCCACAGTATGCATTTTCATCAAACGTGGGCAGACATATCCCTACTGTGTTTGCTTATACGTAAGAAAGCTATATGCCAAACAGGAGTGGTCCCAGGACTGAGTGCAGGTGAATACCACTTGTTACTGGCATAGAATTGTACATGGAGGCTGCAAATGTTACTGTGTGTCCTACATCTGTGCGTCAGCTGTCAATCCATCCTCTAACAGCCGTTTATGGTCAGTCTGTTGAGGTTATGTATAATACCAGAATGTGGGATGGGTATGCATTGCTTATGAGCTATAGCTTGGCTGTTTCGACCACCCCTCCCTCACCTATAGCCTTGTTAACCGGCTTGAAGTCTACTAGTTGTAAGAGCCATGATCTGGCCTTTAGAGAACCTAAGTGGGTATGGTGCGGTGTTTGCAGGTTCATATTGTCTCTGTTAATGAGTTCCATAATGCTGTGCTCCATAGCCTTCCTGGTTTATGGCTGCGGTGAGAGAGGACATGCAGGTGGATGGTGTGACAGTGCAAGATGCAGGGAGCAGGAAGAAATGGAAACAGGTGATCTATTGTGGTGACCCCTAATGGGAGCATCTGAAAGGAGAAGAAGAAGACATTGTAGCTCAACTCTTGTGGACTGTGAACACCATTACCGTGCGTCATTCCACAAGTATGTAACCTGTATAGAGGCTGCATCTGGACAGAGTGTTTAGGTGAGTGGTGACGTCATATCTCAGCTTGTCTATTACACAGCCAGGGACACTGTCCAGTAGCATTGCTACTGTGGTTTGGACTTTGGTAAAGAGATGTTTTAACTAGAGTGTCTGTGAATCATCAGGTTTTACATTCTTCAGGACTGGAAATGTGGCCCTTGTGTAATGACAGGGTGGTGAAATCCGCATTCAAACTGTCTGACATGAAATTGGTAATGTCAGTCAGATAAGTGTACTTTGTGACCATTTACATTAACTGTGACCCAATCTGAGATTTCCCCTCTAGATTATAAACAACACTAAAGAAAGCTTTAGTGTTGCCTTTGGAATCCTTGCCATTTTGTATTTTGAAGCTTGCCTTTGTATGTTTAATGAGGGCTTGTATTTTCCCAATGATACTGACCAGAGAGGTTATCCCTTCTTGGTATGTAACTTTTTTGGTACAACTTCACACCTTCTATTATATATTTTGTTTATGGCAGGGGTCCATGAGACTAATGCACTTTTACTGTATAAGTGAGAAGTTCTTGTGTTTGTGATAGCACGGTCCATGCAACCCTGTAGGTGAACAGTGTGCATTACTAAAGGATTGTGCAACTGGGACAGTGTTAACCTTAGTAATGCAAACCAATGACAGATAGCAACAACAGCATCACCCACAGCACAGTGTCAACCCATGTCATAAACACACATGTGTACTCAAGTTCCAAAATGTGTGTAGTACAATGCATACTGGCCAACAATAGAAACTATGGAGTATTAACACTGGCCAATACAGGGCATGTCACCCTGCCCATGTGTCCAATATGCATGTACATGCAGACAGTGCACCTCCACCATGTTCACAAAAGGACACCTGCAAACCTGTGTTGCACACACCCCACACTTGCTGTCCACTGTATAACGCATGCTGATACAACTACACATATCAGCCAAGTAGCACATGGGCAAACAAAACACAATTGGAACAAACACTGGTGTAAACAATACAACATTGCTAATTACAGCTTTAATGCATCATGAATGCTCAGCTACACCTTCAAGGATATCATTACACTTTACTGCTGACAACATGCTACACATCCAACCATTGCTATACTTTATTAAAGTCACCCTGTGCATCAGCACCATGTAAGCCTGTTCCTGCATCAATGTTACAGATGACAGGAGGTTGCACAGGTTTCATCATATGCACAGGGTGTGTTGTTGGTTTGCCAGAAGCCAACACTGAGTCATACAATTGACATGTGTGTGTGAGTGTGTGTGTGTGAGGGCCATGAGTACTGTTATGGGCCAATGTTGATGTCATGTGTGTGGGTATGTGTTTGCCCTAGGTTTATGGTTTATGCATGTGTGTCTGCATGCACACAGTTCCCCCATGTGGCTGCCATATATGGGGATTTGTGAGACAGCTACAGACTGTGCCTGGCAGGCTTTACAGATCACCATCTCTGGCCACGGATATGGAACCTGTGCCTGGCAGGGGTGCTACAGACAGTATCAGGTACTAATCCAGGTTGGGCACTATCCGAAGAGGTTGAAAAATGTCCACTGTATTCAGGTCCCTGCTGGGACTAGCCAGAGCCACATGCACATGGTCTGCTAGGACAGTCTATGAACAGTCCCCCCCCAACATTGCTGGGGCTGGTACTGGCACTACGGGAGTGGCTGTGACTTGCTGGACATCTATGGTGACTTCCAGCTGTTGATGTTGCTGGCATACATCCACATCGACATCTCAACCGTCCCGCACTGTCCTGACACATGGACATGACATTGTGGAGGACATCCAATGTCTCACCCCAATGTCTATCAATAGACTTCAGTGTAGTTACGTATGGCACCTGCTAGGTCACGGATACTGTCATTTAAAGAGATGAAATGAGCCCTCTGTGCCCTTAGCCCTAGTCTGGTGTACCGCACCATTCATGTCTGTGCCTCCATGACAGCCTGGAACATGCATGTGGTAGTAAGAGGTGTGGCACATCTGCCAGGGGCATGATGATCAGCAGTGCTCTGACAAGAACTCCTGGGCTTCTGCCTATGTGGTACCATTGCAGACATCTGGCTATGGCTGCTGTGTCCTGATACATGCTCCATAGATACCACACTGTCTTGGCCAGTGCCAACCGTACACTGTCCCTCAGCTAAGGGCAATGGTGATGATGGATGTACATGCAGTATGACTGTGTGAATGGATGGGGTGGAGACTTGTGAACTGTCAATTGGTGGCCCAACAACAGACCCTGACAAACCTGCCTGTGCCTCAACGCACCTAGCCTCATGATCACTCTCTGTCTCTGTGACATCAGGTTCCCTGCTGTACTGAACCAGCCCCACCTCACCACCTGTGAGAGGAAAACAGGGAACACACTTTAAGGCCTGAACATGACGTCAAACCACATGCACACATACACAAATGCACACATGCGCACATGCACACACGCGCACATGCGCACATGTGCACATGCACACATGCAGACATGCAAACATGCGCACATGCACATATACACACATGTGCACACATGCGCATATGCACACATGCACACACACAAAACTACACTCCTCACGAAAGCAGACACACACAACACCAGCTATCACAGAGCATACACGATAGCAGGTGATAGTGGGGTACAGTATCACAAGCAAAACAGTCATATCACTCATGTCAGCATGCAGGACATGTGTTGCTCAATAGCATGCAGTGCAAGTGTAGTCAGTCCTTGTTACTAACAGTATACATGGCTTTAATGCATGCATTTTGTTATTAGGTGATGGCCCCCCCTGGAACACAATGCATACATGGACACAACATTGCTGTGCAGGTATTCATAACCCTGTGATGTACTTTGCATCATAACTCACAGGTGTACATACCATTGATGGATGTGCATCTGTGTGTCAGATAGCTATCCAATGCTGATTACAGCCTCTGTGTCTTTAGCAAATAATTGTGGACATATTTTTAGCACATGCATGATGCGTATTCACACAACATCATCAGTGGTGCATGGATAATTGATGGAATACCATTCGGCCACATACCCAATGTACAGTACTTATGGTGAGTGTAGATCATATTGTGGACATGCCAGTCTCATCCACGACATGGCATGATAAAACACAACTGCATATTTAAACACAACACATACCCAATATGTGTCATATGACATAGCCACTCAATAGCATCACAAGACATATATGTGTCACTTGTGCAAATGGTGATTGGTATGCATACTGTTTAGAGGTGCATATGTGTGCACAAATGCATCATTTTGGTGTGTAGCAATGATAGCTATGTGTAGTACTGTGGTTACAATAACTGGATGGGGTATAGTACCATAGGCCATCATCATGAAGCATCAGGTGGCCACTCAAAGCTACAAATGTTTCACAAACCAGCACAAATCATGCTGTGCTGGAACTGCACTACCTTGGCTAAATTCACCATTTCATAACCAATTGTTACGTGAGTTTGTAAGGAGGCCAATAAGGAGCATTCCCTGACATGAATGTGTAGTGTGTTGCAGAGTGTTTAAATGCCCCCAGGATAGGCCTCTACCCCTCAGGTATTATGTGTAATGTGTGGATGAGATTTTGGACATTGGAGTGTGTCTTTACAGAGGGTTTGGGAATCCTTTATGTGTAGCATGTTAAAATGCTCTGTGTGTGACATAGATGTGTATGTTATGTGCATGTTGAGTTTCAACTGTGCCTATCCAATGGTCACTACAGTCTAGCCACATTTGTTTGAGATGGTCTGGGTATTGCATGTGTTTGAGGCAGCTAATCACATTAGTGAGATGTGCGTGCTCTTACACCAAACATGCACAGCATGCATTATGGGTAGGTGTGTTACATGTGTACATGGCCTACACCTTAACTATGACATGCACTTTTTATTTACAGTAATAAATGTAGAACACACTCACCAGCATCTGTCCACTGCCTTGATGTCACTCCAGAGGTACCTACATAGAAATGAGACAGTTTGTCAGTGGCCACAACTGTGGCATTGCTACTGTGTGTTTGCAATCTTACAGTACAACAACAGTTTACATTCACAGGGCTACAGATTATGTTCCAAATGATCAGTATTGCACAACAACAGGCTCCACATCTTTGAACGACACACTCCACATCTCACATATGCATGATCTACCAATACAGATAACAGTAGTCTACAGATATGCCATGTTACCTGCATGCTCCATGTGTGCTTGCTGGGTGGCTCCAACCTCCATCATGGTGTATGTCTGCTGCTGTTGTTGTTGGGCAGGTGCCACCAGGCTCATCAGCAGCTCTTCCACTCTGGTGAGGGGGGGGGTGGATATTAACACCACCACCCTGCTGCAAGCTTTTCTCTACACACATCAGCAGCACGCTGACGGACATGTCTGAGAATATCACTGCAGTGGTGGCGTACCTGCTCATATGTGTGGTTATGCAGGCCTACCTCATTGACCCTGCAGCCAAGATCATGCAACATTGCAGTACACTCCTGCTGGTCCTGGCTGGTTCATGAAAACATTAGATGGTAATGCTGACTCATACTGCTAGTGATGATATCATCTTCAGCACTACTGTAACTCAGGTTCCTGTGGTGGGCCATGATCCCTGGAAGACATAAATACAAAAATATGTCTGAGCAAGTCATATGGCACATTTAACATTATACAGTACAGATATCACTGAACTGCCATATATAGCAACCTATAAGCTAACCGAGAGTGAATCACTGTAACTGCCACGTATCACTGCTCACCCCACAACTGCTTGAAAGTGCCTTGCTCACTCTCTATCTAATGAACCATGTTCTGCACAGCAACAAAATAAAATCACTATATAAGACTATACAAGAATACCTGTCACACTGTATGCAACATGATGCACCACCTAGCCACAGCAGATATACATCAAGCTGATGTGTAAAGAAATATATCATCCATCACAATCAGTGTAAGGTCCAGTAAATGTATTACTATTATACCACACAACTTGTTAATGCCAAACCCGTGGCCAGAATATGTGCACAATTGGGAATATAGGTCACATACTGCTGTAGTACACTATGAATGTTGCTAGATACTCAATTATATGTATTACCACACATATTTCAAAGGACATGTTACAGACATACCCACACGAACATCAGACATAATTACAGGACACAAAGGTATGACAACTCAGATAAGCTGTCAGTGTGTACTATAAAGTACTGTGTGTCAGTACTTACACAACCTTAATCTTGAGAAATGTAATCTGTGATGAATACAGGGACCACACAAAACAGTGGATGCAAGCAAAGTGGACATACACCATACTTTGCTGTACAGGCCCAGAGCTTCAGTTAGTACTACAGTACACACAGGATTTGCATTCAACATCGGTACCAATCAATAATCATAGATGTAGTGTTTTAGCCTCCAATGACACACCCTAGTTAAAACCAAGGGACTTAATCACACTGTATGCAATATCACTTGTTCATGCTAGCAACAGAATACACAGCTTTTGCTAGGATCAAATCAAGGACCCATAATACAATAAGATAAACAGTTTCCCACTAAGCTATCCCACAGGTACATATCTTTGATGTATTCACAAACATATTGACCATCACAGTCAGTCAACAGTACAGAGAATCTATTGCAACAAGTAGATGTAGGTGTGTATGAGTATAGATATATATATATATATATATATATATATATATATATATATCTATATATATATATACACATATATATATATATATATATATATATATATATATATATATATATATATATATATATATATATATATATATATATATATATATATATATATATATATATATATATATATATATATATATATATATATATATATATACATTTATATACATATACATATATATATATATATATATATATATATATATATATATATATAGGCACATATACATTTCACCTTTCATAGTGAGAGTATCAATTATACAAAGGGCGTAAGGTGTGCAGTAATGTAATAAAATTGCACAGTCTTGGGATAAATGCATTAAAGGTGTTCACAGCCCAGGTAGCTTTAGCAGGCCTTACTGGCTTCAACACTGCAAACTGAACAAACCACCCACAGTGTTTAATCACCACATGTCATATACCAGCACTGTATGCTGTCTTGTTTGTCACACACTAAAACCTACATACAAATATGCGCATACTAACTTTCACCAAGATATATATCTCCCCCCTTCGCAAACAGTTGCAATATGTTCCCTGCTCTATGCACATATACAGATGTGAATATATATGACACATATATATTTCTCCGTATGTGTGTGGCATACACACACATGGTCCACACTGTTGTAAGTCCCTGGACCTCACAGTTGAAATGTTGGACCTTGCTGCAACACCAACAGGTGTCACATATGAACACAGACTAACATTAGGGGGGTATATATGGCAACAGATGCTAGATAAGCATACTAGACTGCCACAGCAGTTGCCAATGCTAAGCTACACTTTAATATGACTATCATGCATGTGTTGTTCTGTCACACCCAGCGCCTGTCACCTGTCCCCCCCAACAGCCATTGGCCACACTGCTATACAAAACACAGATAACATGGATCAGATCTTTGACATTTAATGCTGAGCTACACATTTCACAGGTATGTCCCACTGCCCACAGGTACACACAATATTATCCATAGCACTAGTTAAGCAGAACATCTGTGCATAAAGAAGTACTGCTGCCACATATGAATGTTTCACATTATGTAATCTACTACATGCCAGTAAATACATATGTGTCACATACCTTTCCTTTGTATAATTTGGTAATATTTATTTTTCCTTTTCTCTCTCTCTCTCTCTCTCTCTCTCTCTCTCTCTCTCTGTCTCTGTCTCTGTCTATCTCTCTCCCTGTCAGTCTCTGCAATAGAGTGATTGAGTTTGTTGGCAGAGATTGCAGCCTGCTTTTGTAGGAATTTGCACATGAGCATGTGATGGCCTCTGCACCAGTTAGTGTCCACCATTTGCTAATTGCATGCAGCCTGCTGTGTAGTAATTGCAGTAATCACTGTCATAGCAACCCAGTACTATAAATTGCTGACTCATGTAGGCGCGGCCCTTTCAGCTTTCCAAGATGGAGATCATCCTTGTTTGGTGTGGACATCATTGTTTAAGACAGAATGATGGTATAGTACTTATATCAGAAGCCAGGGGTGTAGCCAGAGATTTACATTTTGTACTCAGACTTAATGTTGCTGCTTCAAGTACCCGCTTGTCAGTGTAGAAATGTACTCACCCCTCAAAATGCTTCCCCAGGATACATGGAAAGATGTACTTTCTTTTCAACTGTTACAATTAACTGCCATACAAAGCTAGTTATAAAGATGTATTCCTTTGGCACAAGAATTGTTTGTGAACTGCTATACTGTGAATATTCAGTTACTCAGTTCTAAACAGTTTGTACTTTTTTAGTGGTTACATTAGCATGAGCTGCTCGGAAAAACTGGACACATTTCAGTACTGTGAGTATGCTTACCTACATCCTTGGTAGACCCTGAACACACAGGTATATTCTACATTTGGGTAGGGTTGCAGAAGTACAGAGAGCGTAAGTAGTATTGTGTGGATTTTATCTTGCTGGACTTACAGGGTTGCTGTGTACATGTTAGTTTATCAAGCATGTAGCCTATCTGCGTAACTCCCAACTGTGGACCTATCCACATGATAACCAGAGAATAGCCTGTTATTCTTTGTCTGTGCACTACACAGGTCTTTTCAGCAATAGAGCAATGGCATTCTTACAGTTGGTTGCTACCAGTACATGGCTACATCAATTTGTATTTCAGTGTTTTATTCCTACATAAGGGTATGCTTCCAAAACTCCTTCCAAAGCTATTTGCACAGTGTGTAACAGCAGAAAGGCTAATATGCCTCTGTGTTTCTGCCTCTGCCAGACCTCTCAACCAATCAGGTACATATTTGAACAGAATCAGGGAAAGGTCAAGAAAAAGTCAGGGACAATCAGGGACACCTTTAAAATATTAGTGCCATTAAGTTGAAACATTGAGAGAGTCAGAGCATATTAATTAATACACCTTTTCTAAAGTAAAAGAAGTGTCTAACTCTTAATTATTGTCATTATTCATTAAGTGTAATTCACCACATTTCTGCCCAAAGTCAGTAGTTTTAAGAGGGATTCAGAGGGACAGAGCTAAAATTTGGGTCAAAATCAGGTACATCCATGAAAATTAGGGACAGTTGAGAGGTATGGCCTCTGCCCTAAACAGATATGCCAGTGTTTGTCCTGCTGTGATACTGTGTGGGGTTGTAAAGTGATGGTGTAACATCATTTCCTGCTAGAATGGCTGCTTCTCTTATCACAGTCATGTAATGTAATCCCACAACAGCTGTTGGTCAACATCTACAGAACAAGTTGTGTGTTATGGTATTCCTAATTTTCCTTTACATTCAGTCATTCTGATGCATGATATAATTATTTAAGTACCAACTTGATGTATATCTACCGTGGCTTAGTGGTACTTCATGTTGTGTAGTGTATGCAAGGTCCAGGGTTCGAGACTTACAGAGGTGTTTTATTTTGTTCCTGAGCAGAACAAGGGCCCACACATACAGAGTGACTAAAGCACTTTTAAGCAGTTGTAAGCGGGTTTGTGCGGGTTTGCGCATTGCTGCACATTACTTAGCCAAGCGCAAACAAGCGCAAACCCACGCAAATCCACTAACTACTGCTTAATAGTGCTTACTCCTGCTCACTGCTGTGCTAATTTCTTTGAAAGAAAAGAAAAATGGGGAGATAGGAAAGTGGTGAAAAAGGGGCACAAATAGGGAAAGACAGTATGGAAAATAGCTTGGGATGTGCAGGACGGGAGTAGGGAAGATCCATAGCTGCCCATTTCTTCAACAGCAACAGCTGTGCATATGCAATAAATTTGGAGGTAGATATGAACCCTTCAACCTCTGAGAGAGGGGTGAGGACAACAAAGTATGTTGTAATGCCAACTAAATAACATTTCATGTGTCCAGTGGACATGTGTGAAAAATGGGCAGCTATATATGGGGCATAATTTTTATTTTGGGAGCAGATTGTCCTTTTTTTCAGGTGAGAGTAGAATGTGGGGTAGGGGAAGTAGGTATATTTGGGGAGGTAGGTTGGGGAGGTAAAGAGACAAGACAAACAAAACGCATACAGAGGCGGTATATAACACATGTGGTGGGTGAACACCTTTGACAGGGAGGGATGTTTGGAAATCGCAAGCTCATGAGCCCCCAGATGGAAACAGTGGGACTGAGGTTCCCACCCATGGGCAGTCACCACTGCACCTTCACGGCCCAGAAGGTGGCTGTGCTGGGAGCTGTGTTGGAGGGGCAGGGTGACCCATGAGTTCCGCAACTTGGGCCTCAAGCTGGCATAGAGGTTATGCAACAGAACGTTCAATCTCTCTATGCACCACAGCCCGGACCTTACGAAGGGTGATAAGTGCCTCTCCACCCATGCTTGGGCAGGGGGCTGAGCCCCATCCCCTGCAGTGCTTCCACCTGAAGGTGGCACAGGGCCAACGGAGGAGGAGGTCCCATGCTGAGCACCTGATCTGCTGGTGCCAGGTGCCATGGCCAGCTGAGGTGGGACAGGTGGGACTGCTGGGACAGGCCTTTCCATACAAGCTATGTTTTGGAGAGTTTAATAAAGATATGGGTTAGTAACAGTCAACAGCATTGCCAATTAGTTATAACAGCATGCAGAAGTATTCCAATTAACCCAACACACAAGATATTAAACAGTTGAAAAGCAAGCATGACACATGCATATATAGAACAATAGTGGACATTACAACAGCATGCAGGTTGAATTGATGGCAACAGGCCACCAATATTGTGGTATTTTAACAGGGCACATGCATAGAAATAAATGCACATATTTATAAACCAATAGGACATATGTCCCAACAAATGTTTTGAGATTATACATACTGATTGAGATATGGAATTGCATTTTTTATGCATATAGTAGGATGGAAAAAGATAGCTGAATTAACAACTTATATATCCTTCTTGTTTTCACAACATTTCTATGAACTGCAGTTATATGTCCCTTACATGTATTATTACACTACCCAATGTCCTTATATTGTGCAATTGGATTTTGCTAGATCATTATATACATGAGCTGTATCTTACATACAAACTGTCCAAGATGCAGAGGTTACTGCAACATATTTTAAGAGTTGCTCACAAACACTACTGCTAAGATGGTACACTGACAGCTCCACTTTCATATAATTATCTAGATATGTGAAGGTGAAAGTATCAGTTATGTGTTAACAGCTCCCTACATTTCTGGCAGCACACTGACATTTATGGGGAACACAATACCAAGCTACTCATGTGCCAGATTATCCTGTAAATGCTGGCCATGAACCAACAGTTGAGGGCTGTACATGCATACAAGCTACTGGCACTCCCTTCATCCACATTATATGGGCCTACCCAACTGTGGGTTGATACTGCTTAATACAACACTACTATTTGTAGAATGCAACATTACAACAACATGTCAAAGAAGATAACACAGACACACTCCATGAATCATACATTTATTAATTAAAGGATTATTACACCTTTATTTATTGGGTTAAAAGACTTTTTGAAGGCTCTCTCATTTATTTTAGATAACAGTACATGCAGAATAATTACTAACCTGCCTCATGATGCAGCCTTTGCAGCCTATCTTCATGGGCTTGCAGGTTCATAGCCTGGCCACCTGCAGCTGTGAAGTAAATGCAGTGAAATTGAGACATATCTATCCATAGTATAGACAAGCATAGCAATTCTTAACTACTTAATACAATGGCTACTTACTCAGTACTGGGGCATTAGGCATCATATGGGATTCCTGGATCCACTGGACCAGTTCATCCCACCTACATCGCTTCAGGTCAGAATAATGGTGCCTGGATTCCTGGATCCACTGGACCAGGTCATCCCACCTACATCGCTTCAGGTCAGAATAATGGTGCCTGACCTGCTCAGCAGTCCGAGGAACACCAGTGGCACTGGTGAGATCACAGATAAGACTGTTCTTGGCCTCCGTTTTACATTGGGTACCCTGGTACTGGCCACACAGGAGTCTTTCCTCATGTTTGTGGATGAGGAGCCAAACCATAATTTTGGTCTCCTGGATGTCCCAGCGTTCCGCTCTAAATTGAGTGCCTTCACCAACACCAGCCATGCTGACTGCAGAAGGAAACTACAACCAGTTATAGCAAGTATTCCTGCCTGTGGAGCTTAAATATGCCTCATTTCCCACACTTATTTGTGATTGGCCAGTTTTGGAAAAACTCAGCTGTAGGCATGCCTGCTTAGCTGATGTTGGCAATGTTTAAAATTCCTTTGATAGATATGCGTCTGTTGAAAGTGCATGTTTGTGAAATGCTGTCATGGTTTAGTGGTTAAGTACTGTGACTATAGTGCACATTATTCTGAGTTCAAGCCCTGTCACTGCTTTTTATTTTCCTGCTGGGCAGACCTGACTGGTTAAGGAACAGTAAAGCAGGTGTGAGTGTGTTTAACTGACTTTGCCTGACTTTGCCCGACATTGCGCTAGTTAGCGCGGTGTGCAGCTACTCGCAAAGACGTTGCAGTTGCGCTAGTTAGTGCAGTGCACAGCTACGCAATTGTATTTAAATATGCTGAATACTGGTAAAATGTGCTTAGCAGTGCTTTATATTGCTTAAAATAGGGTACTCATGCCTCAGAATGCATAACCATTTCACCTTTATATATATATAATTCGTTCACTACTACATTTAACATTTCAATGCTTTTTACAAAACTTATACATAAAAAAAGTCAGGAAATATCTTTGTATACAGATTTCCCACAGAAAATGGAACGTGCATTAGTGGGACTCGAATCAGGAATGCCTCCTCTTTGTGCAAAGGCTCTAACCACTACTCTATCGCGATGTTGCTTAATTTCCATATATTTTTCTTATTATCCTCTTCTGGTGTCTAAGCTGCTAACTGTAGCTAAGCAATGGGCAAACCTGCACAAACTCATGCAACTATGGGTAGCTATATCAGAAGAAAAAAAATTATTTTTATTTTTTATTTTCTAAGATGTTTAACATATGGGGGAGTGTAGTCTTACATTGTACATGTGACAGGACTTGCTCATGTATCTGGAAGTTGCGGCATTTCTTCATTGCAGGGGCGTGGATTTTTGGACTGCTCGGCAGTCCGACATGCCCCCCCTATACTTGTCCACGCTCTGTGTAAGCTTTAGAGTTGAGGCAGCATGCCCTTCATTAATATGCATGGCATGCTGCCATCATACTCTTACACTGGCGCTTCCATGTAAGACTAATCTAGTCTTACACGGAAGATTGGTAAATCCGGGGGAGCATGTCATATGTTTGATTTATATCTCATTTCCTATAAAGTATTTGCCTTTCTGTATAACTACAATTGTACTACCAATGCAAACATCTGTTTATTGTTAATGCAGAGCTTTGTTCCCCGGGCCTCCCCTTAAAAGGACAGTTTGTCCAGATGGACTTTCTTGGTAAACAAATGTAAAAGAAATAACTACAAATAAATAATGTTTGGAATCTGTATTGTGGCCATTGTTGTGCAATCATTCAGCTGTGTCTGTTCTCCATGCTACAGTTAAATAATCCATGGTGAGACATAAACTGAAGAAGTTTAAGAATGGTTTATTTAAATGGTTTATCACACTTAAAAGCAGACAACTGTAGATATTATCAGGTAGTATTTGGATATAATCTCATGCCCCTTCACCATTTTTTTTTTTTTTTTTTTTGTTAATTTAATCTGAAAATTAAAGGAGGATTGCCCAAGAACTGCAACCATTAGAAATGAATTGACCAAGTCAGGTAATTGAGCAACCAGACAAATAACAGCTATAGTTATATGGTTTTCTATCAAAATCTTGAAAAGCATTCCACTGAGTAATGACTTACTTGACAAATAAACTTGAAATTACAAACATCAGAAAGGCACAAAGATGAAACCAATAATGTCAAGTCCATTTTCGACATAGTCGACATTACCCAGTGTACCTTACTGGCCACACATGTCCAACTAACATTTTGCAAGGGGGCAAACCTCCCTGCACCCCCCCCCACCACTGCTAATTATGTATACAAACTCCGAGATCGCACTATAGTGAGAAAATGGGTACATTTCCCGATCCCCGCTGTAGTGTAATCTCCATGCAGAACATCAACTTCACAACAGCAAATGCACACTAACATTAGCAGTTGTGGGGTTGATCATTTTTGTTTCATTTATATGCACATTTGCAAACTGCACTTCAAACATGTGCATCCCTACACTTTGTCAAAGTGATTGTAAACCTAGTTATATACATCTATGTTACAAATGTACTGAGCATAATAAAAAATAAATAATAATAATAAAAAGTAGTAGTCTATGGGCCACATTAGTTGTGGCTAAATAAATGTCTTGTGCTAAACTATCCTTTTTGTTGATGAAAAAAATGGGTCTGGTGGTTAATTCTACATAAATATGTTTTTTTTATGAAAATGAAGAGCAGAAATGATGCAAATAAATATTTTCATGTTAAGCAGTATAAGTAATACCAGTCCAGGAAGTTATGCATTACAAAGAACAATACAAAGACTACCAAATGCAAGTATGTTGACCTTAAGAAGTGAAAGTAGCTGCAATGCTCAAAACAAGTCTTTTGACTTTTGAAAGTACTAGTGAAAGTAGTTCTCTGAATAATGACTTTGACTTTAACTACAAGTAGAAACAGTGCTCAAAAAAATAATTTGACTTTAAGAGGTCCAGATGACAGCACTATGCAAATTACATATTTTGACCTAATAAAAGGACTGTAACTACATTAATACATGAAAGGAGTTTCTATCTTCTTATGGCTTTTCCTGGTTATGAGTCACCACAGCAGATCACCTGTCTGCTCATGATTGGCAGTGGAGTTTTATGGTGTCAAGTTGCCAACTTGGCACCCAACCTTCCACAGAAGGCAAACACATGCATGCACTCACACCTAAGGCCAAATAGAGTGTCCATTCCACCTACAGCATATCTTTGTGATGTGGGAGGAAACCCACAAGACCACAGGGAGGACATGCAGACTCTGCGCAGAAGGCATCCTAGCCGAGGATTGAACCGAGAATCTCTTGCTGTGAGGCGGCAATGCTAACAACTGCTCCACTGCAGTCACCCTGTGAAAGGAGTTTCTGTAAAAGTCATGAATCCCAGTGGCTCAGCATGTGACTGTTTGGGCACCTCCTTAGTACAATATGTGCAATACTATTTGTCAAGAACAAACCAGAGAGATTGTACAGATACCACACCAAATTTCCTACAGTACAATTCTCATTTCTGATCATTATAAATCATAGTTCTGACCTTCAAAATAATAGCAGAGGACAGAAGTGCTTTTTCAACTGTTACACTGCAATACTTATAAAATGCTACACTTCATAATGCTAGCGATAATCAATTTTATATGGATTTTATTTAGTGATTTAGTAATTAATGCATTCATAAATAATTAAAATGTGTTCAGAGCATCCATAAATTTAGGCAAAAAATAAAAACCACAGTATTATATCTAAATGATAGCATTTGGTTGGAATGCCTTAATTCTTTGCTGCAGGATCTCAGACTGTCCTCAGAAAAGCATAAATCACTAGTTATTTCTCCTTTTTAAAGAGGCATTAACCTTCCATTCTCAAGTCCAGCCTTAGATCATACAGAAATATGGCCTTATGGATGTCCACCTCACTATTGTCCATGCTGGTGTGAATGACCTGAGACGTACCTCCCTGGACTACATGAAAAGAGACATATAGAGGAGCTCTCTGAGCATGTAGCCCAGGCCGGTATGACCCTGACCTTGAGTAGCATCTTACCCTCACCAAGAATGATGCCACAATATGAAGACAAGATGATCAATTTCAACAATTGGCTTAAGTATTGGTGTCATTCAAAGGGGATCCAATGCCTGTCAGCCTGGGTTGACATGCTCGACAAGCCATGATGCTTCGCTAGGGACGGCTTGCACCTGTCACCCCTGGGCTTTCGGATATTGGCAAAGGCTCTTGCTTCCCCCATAGTGCCTTTTTTAGGCAAGGCTCAAAAGACAAACCCACCTCCATAGGTATCACAAGGGATAAGAAACTAAGGGTAATGCTACTCAATGCCAGAAATCTAAGCCTCAAGATGCACGCACTTGAAACTCTCCTTAGCATGGAGAACATCGATATCTGTGCAGTAACAGAAACCTGGTTCAAGGCTCCCGAGAGCACCCCAGCACTACCAGGTTATACCTCATACCAAGCTTTTCGGCCCCAAAACTTGGACCGAACCAAAAAAGGAGGGGGAGTATCAATATTCGTCAAAGATACCCACACCTCCAAGTTGGTGGCACAGCACGAAGCCTCAGAGACTATCCATGTGCAACTAACAGTGGGTAAAACTGCCTTCAAGTTTATAGCCTGCTACAGACCACCCTCCCAAACCCAGGAACCCCACTCGGCCTTCCTGAGAACACTGGAAAATATGAAGGTCTCTCCAAACACCATTATATTGGGCGACTTCAACTACCCAAACATTGACTGGGAGCATTACTCTAGCTCCAACACCCTAGCCCAAAGGTTACTAGAATTTATAAACTCAAATGCTATGGAACAACTTGTTACCACTCCCAGAAGAGGGGAAAACATACTGGACCTGATCATCACCAACATGGGGACCAGAAGTGTATCCCTCACTGGTAAGATCAGACCATAAACTACTCTCGCTGGATATTCACATCCCAATCCCACCCACTGCCCAGAAAACCACAGTGAAAAACTTCTCTAAAGCAAATTTCACACTCCTCAAAACCGAGGTGGAATCCTTCAAAGCCCCTGAGCCTGTGGAAAATATGTCCCAGACCGCAGAATCCTTTATAAACGCATTCTATGAACACCTTCAGGAATGCATGGATCATGCAATCCCATATAAAACCAAGACCCAATCCTCCAAAGGCAGACATCCTGTCTGGTGGACCCCAGCCATAAACAAACTATACAATAAAAGGGGAAGCTACTACATGATAGAGCAAATTCCCAAAAAGGGAAGGCATCTCTGATCAGTATTAGCAAAAAACTACGGGCACTCATAAAATCGTCTAAGGCCAGCTTCGAGAGAAAAATTGCACAGGACACTAAGGATAATCAAAAGGCTTTCTTTAGTTATGTTAGGAACCTGGGTGGAAATTCCCAGATATGCTCAGAATTACTCCAAAATAACAAAAAATACATCAAACCCACAGACATTGCCAACATCCTAGCTGACAGGTTCAGCACAAACCCCCCCCTCCCCACCAAAAGAGCAAATATCTACCCCAGCAGAGTGCTGCCCTCCTGACATCTCAGATGCTCAAGAGCCGCCCTCTCCAAAGCAAAAAACACAGCATCAATGGGACCAGACGGTGTCCCGGGCTGCGTCCTACATGAACTCCAAGAAGAGCTAAACCTAAACATAAAACTGCTGTTCAATCTCGGCCTTACTACAGGATATGTACCCAAAAAGTTGCGTACAGCAACAGTGGTCCCTCTCCACAAAGGTGGTGCCACAACGGATCCTGGAAAATATTGCCCCATAAGCCTGACTAGCATGGTCTGCAAAGCTATGGAAAGGATCATCATGGACCTCATAAATAGAGATATTGGGGACCTACAGACACTGGATCCTACCCAGTTTGGCTTTGTTAAGGGCAGATCCTGCCTCTTAAACCTGGTCAATTTCTTTGAAACAGTCACCAAGGCCATTGACGAGGGGAAGGTGGTCCACACAGCCTACCTGGACCTCGCAAAAGCCTTCGATACAATACCCCAACTCGGGCATTATAGATAAGCTCACCAGCTTAAATATATAACCCTATGTCACTAGATGGGTTGAAAACTGGCTCAAGGACAGAACCCACATGGTTAGAATTGCTGGAGCCATGTCAGACTCCAAACCAGTTACAAGTGGCATCCCACAAGGCTCAGTCCTGGGACCTCTCTTGTTCGGTATATATTTCTCGGAGGTACAGGCCAACATGGAAGAACTGTGGCTGACCGAGTTTGCAGATGACTGCAAACTGGGTGCCATAATAGACTCTCCAGCTGACACAAGCATCCTCCAAAAGGGCCTCATAGAAGCAGACAACTGGTGCCAGAGCCATGGCTTCAAGCTAAATGCCAAAAAGTGTATAGTCATCCCCTTTGGCAAAAACAAAGTGCCCACAAATTACCACATAGGTGGTAATCCATTAAGTACAGAAGAAGTAATTAGGGACTGGGGACCCAAGTTGATAGCAATCTCTCATTTGACAACCACATGGCCAAAGTGGTTAGAAAAACATTTTATATAGCCCACCTAATCATGAAGGGATTCACATCTAGATCGGGGGGGGGGGGTCGTCGTGCCTCTTTACTCATCCCTCATCAGGCCCATAATTGAGTACAATGCCCCTTTTGGGATGTACCCTACCAGACACCCGCAGCAACTAGAAAGACCCCAAAAGTACCTCACCAAGAGGATCAAAGGGCTCAAACAGATGCCATATGCTGCCCGGTTAAAGAAACTCCAGCTCTACTCAGTGGCATACCGACTGCTCAGAGGCGTTCTGTGCCTGACGTATAAAGTCATGGCCAACCCGGAATTAATGGACATGCTGCACCTCAGAAAATCCAAATCCCATTGAGCTACGTGCTCGAGAGACTTGAACCTCAGCACTGAAATAAATAGGACATGCTGGAGGGACAGATTCATAATCCAGAGGCTCCCTTCACTCTGGAATAAAATCCCAGTCCAGGTTAGGCAGAGTCCCTCATTGACTCTCTTCAAGAGGAATCTTGATGAGTGGATGGGAGATCATAGGTTTACCCTGGGTATCACTTCTGTGTCACTGTTAGGCAGAGGCACAGTATACTAACCTCGAAAAAGGGCATAGCAAAATTAATTTAAAATGGGTGGCGAAAGCCAAATACACTCTGGCTTGGCTTATAAATGCCCTAGGGTCGATAGCCTAGTATGAACCTATGAACCTATGTAGTCTACAGATGGGCATGTTACCTGCTCGCTCCATGTGAACATGCTGGGTGGCTCCGGCCTCCATGACAACACATGTCACAGGTTGTTGCTGCTGTTGTCCAGGAGCCACCATGCTTAGGAGCAGCTCCTCCACTCTGGTGAGGGGGGGGTGAATGGCCACCCCACCACCTGTGGCAAGCCGTTGTCTTTGGATATCAGACGCATGCTGCCAGACATGTCTAATTAAATCACTGCAGTGATGGCGTACCTGCTCATATGTCCAGTTATGCATGCCTATGTCATTTACCCGACAAACAAGATCCTGCCATAGTGCAGTCCACTCCTGCTGGTGCTGGCTGCTTTGGGAAAACAGCATAGTGTACTGCTGCACCAGGCTTTGGACAATTTCATCTTCCTCCGCTGCTGTATACGATGGATTGCATTGGTGGGCCATCTGGCTGAAAAAGATATGAACAATATGTGTGAGTGAGTCCTGTGGCACACTTTAAACCTTTAACCAAAGATATCACTTTACTGACATGTATACCATACATTTCTCTGTCAGGGGTTACACACATTCACTACCACTTATTGGTTCTCAGGCCACATCTGACTAACAGTGCCTGGCATACTCCATATATCACACCACTATACAACAGTATCCGGCGCACTTTTTGTGACACAATGCACAACCTCGACACAGGGGTATATATCATGCCAATGCACAAACAGAGATGTCATCCATTGCAATGAATGTAAAGTACAGTTACAGTAGTAACATTCAACCACACTAGTCATTGATGCCATAGCCCTGCCTAACATATGTGTACAGTTGTTACTATAGGTAGCATACTGCTGTAACCGAGTATATATGTTGCTGGATACACACGTATACCCTGTAACACACATATGATTGCAGCCATGGTACAGGCATAATTACACACACATCAGACAAACATACAACGCACCACTGTATGCCAACACAGTTGAGCATTACCTGTGTACCATACAGTACTGTGTGCCACTACTTACAGACCCTTATGCCTGAGATTTGTCCTCTGTGCAGACTACAGGAAACACACAAGACAGTGTTTCCAAGCAATGTGAACACACACCATACTGAGGTGTTTAGGCCTACAGCTTTAGGTAGTACTACAGTTCCTATGGGAGTTGGAATCACCAGCAGTACCACTCACTAAGCATACATGTATTGCTTTAGCCTACAATGAGACACCACAGTCATCAACAAGGAACTACGTCACATCATATACCATATTGCTATGTCTGCCTAACAGTACAATACACATCTTTCCCTGGCGTCACAGCTAGGATAGACACTACCATGTCAGATACAACTTCACACTGACCTATCACACCTTTACAGACCTTGCACACATTCAGCGTTACACTTATTCAACCTCACATAGCAGGTATTGCATTGAGTACATGTGTGAGTGCATAGTCTCATGGGTAGGTTATATGCTATTGGCCCTAGGGCCTACGGCAGCCTAGCCATATGCTACCCTGGCATTTGACACACATGTACTTTGATTTCACTTGCCCCTGCCAACCAGAACCACAGAGGGGGTTCCTGGGGTGTATTACCAATCTCCCAAACACTCACTAGGGTTATTTATGACAACTGCTAATGAGGAGCCTTGTTTGCTATTGCTAGGTGGTCTATTCCAGTGTATGGCATATCTCTGAGATAGGAACCTATCCCTCCAGCATGTGCTGTTTAGTGAGCTGATGAGGTTTAGGGCCCTAGAGTGTGTATCCCAGAGGGATTGTGATATGTTGCCATGGTGGTTGTCACCCAGATATGGGTGTGACATACCTCTGTATGTCCGGCAGAGGTCACCTCTGTGTGGCCGGTATGCAATGCAGTCTAGATGTGGTTTTGTGAGTCAGTCTGCATAGGGCATCTGCTTGCGGCCAGTAGTACCCTCGGTGAGGTATGTCTGTGTCCTTTCCACCTGCTGTAGTTGTCATGTGAGGTACATACCACACAGGGCATTGTGATGAGTAGAGGGGAACACTGACCTATATTTCCCTAGATGACACACCTGTTGTCATGACACATACCACACAGACAGATTACAGGTCTAGTGTGGCACTGCCTTTATCAAAGAGGTGGCTACTGTCCACCTGTGTCCCATGTTCCCTTATCACACCTTCAGTGTTGGGTAGATCTCTACCTACATGGTAGTTAATGGATACAGTGTTTTGGAAGGGAGGAATGGCACTGCAGTATCAACACTTGTCTACAGTCCATGCCTTGGTCACCACACACCTGTTGCAGTATATATGGCCCCATCTCTCTCTCTCTATATATGTATATATATATATATATATATATATATATATATATATATATATATATATACATATCTATATACATACATGTACACATCCATTGCTGTACACATAGATGTACATATAGGCACATGTACAGTCCACCTTTTATGGTGGGGATATCACTTATGCGACAGTTGTGGGATGTACAGTTATGTGATTATATTGCACAGTGTTGTGCAGAATGCATGTGGGTGTCTTCGGCCCATGTAGCTTTAGCAGGCCTCACTGGCTGTAACTCAGCAGATCTGACAAATCAGTCCCACAGCATTTAACCAGCACATGACATATATCAGCACTGCAGGCTGTTTTCTATACCACACACTATGACCTACATAGATATATGCACATAACAACCTTCAACAACAGATATCTGTCCACCCTTCACTAACAGTTGCAGTATGTCCCTTGCCCTATGCACATATGCAGATACAGATAGAAACGTACTGCTGCCACACATGGATGATTTGCAGTGTGTAGAGTACTCTTCAGGAACATCTACTACATGCCAACACATACATATGAGTTACGCATACCTTACCTTTGTATGTCCCTGGTCCGTCTGTTACAGTTTTGTAGGTTTTTTATTTTATTTATTTATTTTGTGTGGACAGCAGGTACAGCCTACTTTTCTAGGTATCTGCACTTGTGCATGTGACAGCCTCTGCACCAATTGCTGTCCACCATTCAGTAATTGCATGCAGCCTGCTGTGTGCTGATTGCATTACTCACTGTGATTGCAGCCCACTGCTATAAAATGCTAGGTTAGGTAGGCATAGCCCTTTCAGCTTTCCAAGGTGGGGCCCATGCTTGTTTGCTCTGGACACAGTTGTGTCAGTCAGAAAGTTGGTATATGTCTCTTATCTGAAGCTAGGGTTGTAGCCAGTGATATGCATGTTGTACTCAAACCCGAATGTTGCTGCTTCCAGTACACATTTCTCAGTGTAGACATGTACTCACCCCTCCAAATGCTAACACAGGATACATGGGAGTATGTACTTTCTTTCTGAATTAGACATTTAACTGCCATACAAATGTGTTTAGTGCACTGTATTCCTGTGGCACATGCAGTGTTTGTGAACTGCTATACTGTAATTATTATGTTACTCACCTCTGAACAGTTTGTGGTTTGTTTGTGTTGCAATTAGCACAGGCTGCTCAACACAACTGGACATATGTCAGTACTGAGTATGCCTACCTACACCTTGTTTTTGCCTGAATACACAGGTGTGTTGTACCTTTGGGTAGGGGTGCAGAACTGCAAAGAGCACTTTTTATTATCATGTGAGGTTTATCTTGCTGAACATACAGGATTGCTGTGTACCTGTTAGTCTATCAAGGCAAGTAGTCTGTCTGCATAGCTCCCACTTGTGGACATATCCAGATGGTAGCTAGAGGTTAGCCTATTATACTTTGTCTGTGCACCACACCAGTCTTTTCAGCACTGACACATTGGCATTGTCACAGTTGGTTGTTAGCAGTACATGGCTACATCCTGTGATATTTCTGTGTTGTTCTCCTACATAAGGGCATACTTGTGGAACACCTTCCAAAGCTATTTGCAGAGTGTGTAACAGCAGTAATGCTGATATGCCTGTGTGTTTCTGCCTCTGCCAGGCCTCAGATACTCTCAAGTATGTATTTGAATGGCCTCAGTGAAAGGTACATATATATTAGATACACCTGCAATATATTACAGACATATTACAGCTGAGACTTTCTTGGGAATCAGAGCATATGTATACCTACACCTTTTCTGATGTGCAAGCAGTGTCTACTCTCACCTATTGAGATTATTCATCACATGTGATTCCACACTTGTCTGCCTAAAGTTAGTACTTTCCAGAGTGATTCAGTGGGGCACAGCTAACATTTGTTTACAAATCAGGGGCATCCCTGTAAAGCAGTCACAGTTGGGGTGTCTGGCCTCTGCCTAATCAACTTTGCCAGTATTTATCCTGGTCTGATACTGTGTGGTGTTTGTAAGGTGCTACTGTAGCATTATTCCCTGCTTGGATGGCTGGTTCTCTTTTCACAGTCATGTCATGCAATTCCACAACAACTGCTGGTAAAGACCCACAGAACAGGATTTGTGTTATACCATTCCTAATTTCCATTTACATTCCCTCATTGTAATGTATGATATATTTATGTCAGCACCAAGTTATTTGTATATCTGCTGTGGCTTAGTGGTAATTCATGCAGTCTATTGTGTCAATGGTCTGGAGTTCGAGACTGGCAGAGGTCTTTTATTTTGCTGCTGAGCAGAACAAGGGCCCTTCCATAGAGTGACTAAGGCACTTTTAAGCAGTTGTAAGCGGGTTTGTGTGGGTTTGCGTGATGCTTAGCAATGCTTAGCTAAGCACACGCATGCGCGCACTCGTTTAAACCCGCTTACTACCGCTTAAAAATGCTTACTCCCGCTAACTCCGCGCTAATTTCTTTTAAAGAAAAGAAAATGGGGAGACAGGAAAGTGGTGAAAAAAAGGGAACAAAGAGGAACAGACAGTAGGTAAACAAGCTCGGGATGTGCAGGGCGGGTGAAGGGAAGGTCCATAGCTGCCCATTTCTTTACCAGCAACAGCTGTGCATATGCAATACATTTGGAATGAAATTTGAAATCTTCCACCCCTGGGAGAGGGGTGAGGACAACAAAGTATGTTGTATTGCCAATTATAATTATCGGTTTACATGTCCAGTGGACATTTTTGCGAAATGGACAGCTATGTATGGGGCATAATTTTTTGTGGGTACAGATTGCCCTTTTTTTTTTTTTTTCAGGTGAGAGTGGAAAGTGAGGTAGAGGAAGTAGGTATGTTCGGGGATGTAGGTTGGGGAGGTAAACAGACAAGACAGACAAGATGCATACAGGGGCGGTGTATGACACATGGGGTGGGTGAACACAATTGACGGGGACGGATGTTTGGAAATCGCAAGCCCATGAGCCCACAGATGGTAACAGTGGAACTGAGATCCCCACCCATGGACAGTCACCACGGCACCTTCACAGCCCCGAGGGTGGCTGTGCTGGGGGATGCGTAGGATGGGCAGGCTCACCCGTGAGACACACCACTCTCGCCTCGAGCTGGTGTAAGGGGATCAGCGACTGAATGCTGGATCTCTCTACGCACCACAGCCCGGACCCTTTGAAAGGTGACAGGTGGCCCTTCTCCACCCACGCTTGCACGGGGGAGATGAGCCCCATCCCCTGCAGCGCTTCCAACCGAAGGTGGCACAGGACCAACGGAGGAGGGGAGCCCGGGATGGGCATCGGACCTGCTGGTGACAGGTGCACTCGCCAACTGAGGAGGGACAGGTGGGTCCGCTGGGACTGGCCTTCCCATACGTTCTGTGATTATGTGTGTTTAATTACAACATAAACAACAGCATTCCAGATTAGTTGTAACAGCATGCAGTAATATTCCCATTAACCCAACACACCAAGGTTACAGCAGTTGAACAGCAAGCATAACACATACATATATTGAACGACAGTGGATATTCCAACAGCATGCAGGGATGTTTGGTATCAACAGGCCACCATGACTGTGGGATTTGAACAGGGCATATGCATCAATGTGAATGCAAATATTTATAGAACAATAGGACATATGTCCCAACAGATATTTAAGATTACACACACCCATTGAGGTGTGGAATTGCATGGTTTATGCACATACAGTAGGGTGTAGAAAAAACCTTGATTAACATCTTATAATTACTTTTACTCTACACTACATTCCTAGTGACTGCAGGTGTATATCCCCTACATGTATTATTACACTTGCCATCATGCATTAGGTCGTGTAATGGGTTTGGCTAGTTCAATATATGCCTGACCTATATCTGACATTCTAACTGTCCAAGATGCAGATGTTACTGCTACATATTCCTTGATTACATTTATATTTCTTTATCTACATATCTGGATGTTTTCACATGACATTTTCACTTTTATTTGTACAGAACCCTGCATTTCTTGACACACACTCACATTTCTGGGGAACAAATTAACATGCTACACGTGTGCCAGATTTACCTATGCATGCCAGCCAGTAACTGACTGTTGAGGACTGTATATATGCTTCACAGCTACTAGCACTTCTATCACCCACTTTATATGGGACTGCACAACTCTGGGTTGCCAGCACTTTTTAAAACAGTACTTTTTGTATAATGCAAGGGTACAACAACATTTCACACTAAGTGACACAGACACACTCCAGGTTTTAGACCTTTATTAATGACATTACACACTTTTCCACAGGCTCACTCCTTTATTTGTTATAACAGTGTATATGGAAGACATATTCAAGACATATTATACCTTTATTAATAGGTTAGAACACTCTTTTTCAGGCTCACTCACTTATTTTATATGACAGTACCTGCAGAGATATTATTCCAGATATGTGTTACCTTTCTTAATGAATTACTACACTCTTTTTCTGGCTCTCTGACTTTTTTATCTGACAGTACATGCAGAGGAGTTATTCAGGCCATTTATGGCTGTATTATTGGACTACAACACTTTATTTCATGCTCTCTCCCCTATTTTATATAACAAAACATGCAGAATAATCACTAACCTGCCTGGCGGCGCTGCCTTAGCAGCCTATCTGCATAGGCTTGCTGATTTGCAGCATGGTCACTTGCAGCTGTAAAGTAAATTAAGGGATATTGAGACATACCTATCGGTTATACAGAATCAATTATCAATTCCTACATACTGCATTCCATGGCTACCTACTCAGTTGTGGGGCATCCTGCATCCCACGGGCCTCCTGTATCCATTGGTTCAGGCGGTCCTGCTTCCGTCTCTTCAGGTCTGCATGGTGGTGATGGACCTGCTCACTAGTCCGAGGAACGCCTGTGACACTGGTGAGGTCATGAGCTAACCGGTTCCAAGCCTCTGCCTTGTACTCCATTCCTTGGAACTGGC
This sequence comes from Protopterus annectens, assembly GCF_019279795.1. Taxonomy (NCBI): domain Eukaryota; kingdom Metazoa; phylum Chordata; order Ceratodontiformes; family Protopteridae; genus Protopterus; species Protopterus annectens. The sequence continues at coordinate 1,234,019,086 of NC_056731.1, read as the reverse complement.
CCTGCAGGAGTCTTGACTCATGACGGTGGACAAGGAGCCAAACCATGTATTTTGACTCCTCAATGCCCCAACGTTGTGCTCAGAAGTGTGTACCCTCTCCTGCACCAGCCATTCTAACTGCAGATGTGAGCTACAATCAGTTATGGCGAGTATTCCCGCCTATGGTGCTTATATATGCCGCATTTCCCGCACTTTTTGTGATTGGCCGTTTTTGAAAATTCTCGCCTGACTGCAGGCCTGCTTAGTAATGGTTAATCTACCATTACTAAGTATATGTATGTTAACAGTAGCTGTTTATCCCAAGTTGTCATGGCTTAGTGGTTCTGTGCTTTAATTAGGATAAACAGAGTCCTGGGTTCATTCATTTTTTTTTCATACTGTCCAGACAGGCTAGGGGGTGTGGCTGTGTTTAAGCAACTTTGCTCTACATTGCTCCACGTTGCCCTATGGTGCACTGGTTGGCGCGGCACGCACGTCTGCGCAAACACATTGCACTGGGTAAAGTGCTATTTCGCTATGGGCACCTCTATTGTGCTGAGTACAGCGCTCTTAAACTTTGGTCAACTCTATTGCGCTGGGTAAAGCGCTATTAGACTATGGGCAACTCTATTGTGCTGGGTAAAGCGCTGCTTAACTGCAAGCAATTATGTATCAGGATCCTTTAAAAATTTAATATTTTGTTCACTGATACATTGGCCATTTCAATGCTTTTTACTGATATTTTAATCATATGTGTCAGGTATTATTCCATATACTGATTTAAAACATAAATAAGAAGGGGAGTGGTGGGGCTCGAACTGTGAATGCCTCCTCTTTGTGCGAATGCTCTACCATTATGCTATTGCTATTTGGTGTGATTTGCATAAACATTCTTTCTTATGATCTTCCATGTCGGAATTGCTAACTACAGCTAATCAATGGGCACACCCGCGCACACACGAGCAAATACGGGCAGCTATTTCGGGAATTTAATAAAAATAAAATTAATTTTTTACTTTTCATAACTGTGATGGGGGTTTACAATGTCAGGGAGTGTGGTGTTGGGTGCTAGGACTCGCTCTTGTGTGCTTTCATTTTCCTTTTATAAACCTTGCAGGGGCATGGCCGTTTAGACTGCATGGCAGTCAGACATGCCCCCTGCTTTCCTACCCGGTCCATGTAAGACTTACGGTTGAGTCAGCATGCCCTCATGAATATTCATGGCACGCTGATGTCATACTGTTCAACTGCAGCCTCCGAGTAAGACTTATTAAGTCTTATACAGAGGATTCGTGAATCTGGGGGTATGTCTTTTGAGTTTTCTATAGTTTTGGTATAACGATAAGGATGTTTTCTGTTTGTTAGACCATCCAGGCTTTGTCACATTTGATCATCATTTGTTTGATTTCAGTAGTAAGCTAAGGATCAGGATTGGATTTTCTCCCTTTTCTATGCACTGGGCCTACGTCATTTAGAGTTCCTAGAAAGGTCCGATTAAAGTAGGTGACTACATCAATGAGAGCTGCTTTTAGAGGAGTCAGTCACATATTTGTAGTAAGCTGTTAAATTTGGGGGGTGGGGTAGATCTAAACCAGATAGTTGTTTTTCTTTGTATTTCAGTTTGCTCCCAGAATGGGCAGATTGAGTGATGGTCACTAAAGGTATCAGACAGGATTCCAATGCACTTAAACATTTCTTCATTTGTTGTGAGAATCTTTTCCAATGCACTTTGTTTGCTTGTGCAGGTATCTTTTCTGGTAGATTTTATCAACTCTGTCATCCAGGAATGATTTACAGTAGAGAATGACTTATCTGATATATGAGTAGACCTTATGATATATAAAGTCTATGGTTATGTTGCCTAGAATACGTTTTTCAGACGTGATCTCTGCTTAACATACAAGGCCATGTCAAACCCAGAACTGTTGGACATGCTACACTTAAAGAAATCCCAATCCCTCAGAGCCATATGCTCCAGGGATCTAAACCTTGTCATCACAGTAAACAAAACATGCTGGAGGGATAGGTTTCTCACCCAGAGACTCCCCAGACTTGGGAATAGACTGCCCATACATGTCAAGCAGAGTGCCTATTTGGCCATCTTCAAAAGGAACCTTGACGATTGGATGGGAGAAAGGAAATTCACCCCGGGGATCACGTCAGTCACCCTGCTAGATAGAGGTCCAGGGAAGTAAATAGTGTGGGAAGAAATAGCCAGGGAATTGTTATAGCTAGGCTTGTATAGGCCCTAAGGCTGATTGTCTAGTACCAACCTATGAACCTATTTCTTCTTTTATATTTGTGGCACTCTGTGACAGGATGACTTCCATGGTATCTATGTTGGAGTAGATGGGATTTTCTGAAACACAGACTGTGGCCAAGTGCAGATATTTGTGAGTGCTGAGAGTGAAAGTAGCAAGGACCTAAGATTTATTGTGCAAGGAGTATGGGCTATGAAAGGCAAAAAAGACCAGATTCATACCTCCAACTGTTTTGAATTATCTGTCAATAATTGTCATGTTACACCATGGTGGGAGGATTAATTTGTCTGATTTTGAGGGTTTTAACCAAGTTTTAGTAATGGTCAGGAAGTCTGAATTGTAGAATGCAATCCAGGTGCAGGCTTATTTAATTTTATCACAGAAACTTCCAGAATTAAGGTGACATATCTTTATACTGTTTGGGAATGGGACTGCTAGAGACAGATACTGGATAATGTAGGGCTAGATTGTGGTATGCATCCCACACACACGAAGAGGTAATAGGTAGAATTGTGTTAATGGTTAGGAGATGTGGAGGTTTGCAGATGATTTGCAATATTGTAATATATGTGCTAAGGTAGGGTGTTATTTTTTTTTTTTTGTGATATATGAGGATTATGTTAAATCTGTTTTGTCTTGGTTTGGAAACAAGTGAGTGAGGAGTGCTTTAGATTGTAGTTGTGAGTAATGAATAGGTGGAAATGGTCTAGTGGGTTATGATAGTTTGTCACTACTGTTAGGACAGATAGATGGAGGGAAGGATAAAGCAAAGAGCAGTTTGGACATAGTTATATTTTTATAAGTAGAGATAAGAAGGAAAACAGCAGTGCATGCAGGAAGGGTGCAAGGAAAAGGTAAACAAGAGGCTTACTTTTGTAGTTTTTGAATATATACGTGTTGATGTGAATGATAGTAAGGTACTAGGTAGAATGGTGTGAAAAAAGGAAAAGTGTGAAGAGTTTACATTGCCCTGCTTAAACCAATGGCATAGCGATTAGGGTGAGTTGCATTAAATGTTATAATAGGGGTTGTATGTGGTTAAAACTGGTCTCAATTATAATGGGGGTGATTTTGTTAGTATAAAAGTAGACAATCTCTGGGATGCGCAGAGATGAGGACAACCGAGTAGACAAGTTGGCCAACCAGAAATTAGTGGTAGCCAATCTGTGCCTGCATGAAGCTGGCTATCTGCTTCCACACACAACCATGGCCAGAGATGAGCATCAGTGCAGGTAAAAAGATGCAATAGCTTAGTTAACTGGACAACCTCAGATACAGCTGGTGTCAAATTGCAACAAAAGCATGAGATGGAGTTTTAATTCATGAGACAGTAATTACTGTATTTAAAAGTGCAAAGCAATAGTGTATCTCCCGACCAAGAGTTTAAGCTACCTTTCAAGAGCCCCCATAGTTTGTTACTTTTTAATCAGCACAACAAAGTACAGTTAAACTTTTATGTGTAGGATGAAACTTTCAGCAGAGCTACATTGGCAGCCTGTAATTTGTCCAGTTTGTGTAGGAAAGAGCTGCTAGTGTGAGTGCTGTTATTGAAAAGGCCCATTATTGGCAGTTCAATGGGACAGAAAGAACAGTGTTTGCGTGATCAAAATGAAAACAGTAGAAAGAGTCCCATGTAAGTTGTGACCAGATGATGTAAGGAGCATTAGAAGACAGTAAAATAATGAGAGGGTGGTATTGTAGTAGTAAACTAAGGTACAGAGGGTCAGACACTAGATAGGAAAGAAAAGAACAATAACTGAATGCAATTAACATTAAGTGAAACAGAAATGCAATAGAAATAAGAGGAATCCAAGTATGGAAAGTAAAAGGTACAAGGAAAAGGATTATGTTTGATGAGAGTAAACAAAGTAAAAGGGAAGGAAAAGAGTACAGTACTTTTAAACTAATAAGATTAAGAGAAACAGAAGTGCGACAGACAGAGGAAGAAGTGTATAGAAAGTCATAGCATAAGGAAAAGCAGGAGTGGTGTGATAGATAACAATAATACAGGGGTTGCAGACTAGCTGCTATGAGCTTCTATTGTCTGGATAAAATGATATGAAGTAAAGGAGAGGTACACAATGAAATGGAGGACACTCAGCATGCACAGTGGTATAGGAGAGGTACACAAAGAAATGGAGGACACTCAGCATGCACAGTGGTATAGGAGAGGTACACAAAGAAATGGAGGACACTCAGCATGCACAGTGGTATAGGAGAGGTACACAAAGAAATGGAGGACACTCAGCATGCACAGTGGTATAGGAGAGGTACACAAAGAAATGGAGGACACTCAGCATGCACAGTGGTATAGGAGAGGTACACAAAGAAATGGAGGACACTCAGCATGCACAGTGGTATAGGAGAGGTACACAAAGAAATGGAGGACACTCAGCATGCACAGTGGTATAGGAGAGGTACACAAAGAAATGGAGGACACTCAGCATGCACAGTGATATAGGAGAGGTACACAAAGAAATGGAGGACACACAGCATGCACAGTGGTATAGGAGAGGTACACAAAGAAATGGAGGACACTCAGCATGCACAGTGGTATAGGAGAGGTACACAAAGAAATGGAGGACACTCAGCATGCACAGTGGTATAGGAGAGGTACACAAAGAAATGGAGGACACTCAGCATGCACAGTGGTATAGGAGAGGTACACAAAGAAATGGAGGACACTCAGCATGCACAGTGGTATAGGAGAGGTGCACAAAGAAATGGAGGACACTCAGCATGCACAGTGGTATAGGAGAGGTACACAAAGAAATGGAGGACACTCAGCATGCACAGTGGTATAGGAGAGGTACACAAAGAAATGGAGGACAATCAGCATGCACAGTGGTATAGGAGAGGTACACAAAGAAATGGAGGACACTCAGCATGCACAGTGGTATAGGAGAGGTACACAAAGAAATGGAGGACACTCAGCATGCACAGTGGTATAGGAGAGGTACACAAAGAAATGGAGGACACTCAGCATGCACAGTGGTATAGGAGAGGTACACAAAGAAATGGAGGACACACAGCATGCACAGTGGTATAGGAGAGGTACACAAAGAAATGGAGGACACTCAGCATGCACAGTGGTATAGGAGAGGTACACAAAGAAATGGAGGACACTCAGCATGCACAGTGGTATAGGAGAGGTACACAAAGAAATGGAGGACACTCAGCATGCACAGTGGTATAGGAGAGGTACACAAAGAAATGGAGGACACTCAGCATGCACAGTGGTATAGGAGAGGTACACAAAGAAATGGAGGACATTCAGCATGCACAGTGGTATAGGAGAGGTACACAAAGAAATGGAGGACACTCAGCATGCACAGTGGTATAGGAGAGGTACACAAAGAAATGGAGGACAATCAGCATGCACAGTGGTATAGGAGAGGTACACAAAGAAATGGAGGACACTCAGTATGCACAGTGGTCTGACTTTCCAGACAAACAGAATATAAAATAAACTGATAAAGTAATGCATTTAGTAGACTGAGTAAAGAATACTACTCCCACCCAAAACCACACATGGTTAAACATTCTACTGTCAAGCACAATACATTTATGGCGGGGAGTGTTTATGTAGAATACAATTCTCAGTACAGAAATATGCAATACCATATTCATCATAGTATATTGAAAACAAAATCAACATACCTGTTTGCTGTGAAGACAAATTACAGGTGAGATCATGACGGAGAAGAAAGTGAGGGGAAAGGACTAGGTTTACATTTAATGTGTAGAACAACTGGAAAATAAAGGAAAGAATGTCATTAATTTCTTTGCAATGTAAAATATTTGATGGCTTCCTGTCCCTCCAGCAGGTTCTGTTTATTGTGGTGATGAGGTTGAGGTCTTTGGAGCATGTGGTTTGGAGGAATTGAGACTTTTTCAGATGAAGCATGTCTAGCAACATTGGGTCAGACATGGCTTTGTATGCCAAGTAGAGATCACCTCTAAGTAGGTGATATGAAGATAGAGTAAACCTGGAGTTTTTTTGTGTCTCTGTATAGGGCATGTGTTTGAGTCCTAGGATCCTCTTTGTGAGGATTTTTTGTGGCCTCTCCAGTTGTTGTAGGTGTCTAGTGAGCTACATGCCAAATGGGGCATTGTACTCAATAATGGGTCTAAGGAGGGATGAGTAGAGAGGTATTATGACTTCTTTCTTCCTGGATGAGAAGCCTTTTGTAATGAGGTGTGTCACATAGAAGGACTTTCTAACTACAGTGGCAACATGGATGTCGAAAGAGAGGTTGCCATCTACCTGTGTTCCTAGATCTTTTATCACACTTTGAGAGTTGAGTGAGCTACCATCTATATGGTAGTTCATGGGCACCATGTTTTTCCCAAAGGGGATGACAATGCACATTTTAGGAATGAGCTTAAGACCATGGTTCTGGCACCAGTCATTGGTGTCTGTGAGGCCGTTTTGTAGGATGTCTACATCAGCTTGAGAGTCAGTAATAGCTCCCAGTTTGCAGTTATCCATGAATGGTTAACCAGAGTCCCTTGGTTTTGGCCTGAACTTCAGAGAAGTAGATACCAAACAGGAGAGGACCCAGGACAGATTCCTGTGGGACTCCGCTTGTAACTGCCTGGTAGTTGGATTAGGAGTCTGCTACTTTCACCGTGTAGGTTCTGTCCATGAGCCAGTTGGCAACCCATCTTATGAGGTAGGGGTTTATGCCTAGGTTAGTGAGTCTGTCAATGATCCCTGAGTGGTGGATGGTGTCAAAGGCCTTGGCTAGATCGAGGTAGGCTGTATGGACTACCTTGCCTTCATTGACTGCTCAGTGACAAGTTCAAAGAAGTCTATCAGGTTGAGCAGACATGATCTGCCCTTCACAAACCCAAACTGCGAGGGGTCCAGAGTTTGAAGGTTACCTCTATCTCTATTTATGAGGTCCATAATGATGTGCTCCATGGACTTACAGATCAGGCTCATCAGGCTGATGGGGCTATAGTTCCAGGGTCAGTAGTCGCTCTCACTTTGTGGAGTGGATTGACTGTTGCAGTGCACCATTTTGTGGGATCAAAGCCTGAAGTGAGGTTGTGGCTTAACAAGGCACTCAGGTGTGGTCCCAGTTCCCTTTGTAATTCATGTAAAACACAGCCAGGTATATTATCAGGTCCCATGGAAGCTGGATTTTTGGCTTTGGATAGTGCAGCTTCTACCTGTGCAGCTGTGATATTAGGGATGTGGCATTCCTTGGGTATTGGGATGGGCCCTTTAGGGAGTGAAGGGGGGGGTAATGTTTGCACTAAACCTGTCAGCCAAGATATTGGCGATATGTTTTGGTTCAGTATAAGTGGTGCCATTGGGCAATAGCTCAGAGTACATCTGTGTATTGTTATGCATATTCTTGACATAGCTAAAGAATGCCTTGTGGTTATCTTTAGCATCTGTAGCAATTTTGTTTTCATAACTAGCTTTGGAGGATTTGATGAGGGATCTCAGTTTTCTTTCTGCGGCTTACAAGGGAATTTTACCAGTCTTGGGACTTTACCCTTTTCTGCAACAGTTTTTTCCTTCTGTTGTAGAGTTTGTTAATGCCAGGGGACCACCAGATTGGCTTCCTTTTTTTGGAGGACAGGATCTTGGTTCTGTTTGGTATGGCCTGATCCATGCACTTGTGTAAATGCTCATACAGTGCCTTGGTGTATGATTCAGCAGCCAAACACCCATTCCCGATTTGCATGGATGACATGAAGTTGGACACTTCTGTCTTTAGAAGCTTGAAATTGGCTTTGGAGAAGTTCTTCACTGTGGTTTCCTTTAGGGGGGGGGGTGAAGGTGTAATTTGAATATCGATTGTGATTAACTAGTGGTCAGATATAACCAGGGAGGAGTTGATTACTGGTGTAAAGCATCGTTTCCCCCATGTTTGTAATGACCAGGTCGAGAATGTTTCTACCTCTGGTAGGGGTGAGAATGTGCTGGTCCAGGGCTTTGGAATTAATGAATTTCAAAAAACGTTGGGCGAATGAGTTGGAACAGAAGTCATTTTTCCAGCTAATGGAGGGGTAGTCAAAGTCTCCCAGTATAATGGTATTAGGCTGAACCTTAATCCTTTCTAGAGTGTTCAGGAATGTGGAGTGGGATTCTTGGGACACTGTGGGAGATCTATAGCAGGCTACAACCTGGATTGTAGTTTTATCCAGTGTTAGTTGTACCTGTATTATCTCTGATGCATTATGTTGGGCAACTAGTTTGGAGGTGTGTGTATCTTTTATGAAGATGGATACATCACCGCCTTTGGGGCAATGGACCACACCTCATTTAGGGCTTAGATCCAAATTTAGGGGCTGAAAGGTGTGATATGCAATGTAGCCTGGTAGTGCTGGGGTGCTCTCCAGAGCCTTGAACCAGGTCTCTATTACTGCACAAAGGTTGATGTTGTCCAGTTTTAGGAGTGACTCGAGCGAGTGCATTTTGAGATTTAGGCTTCTAGCGTTGAGTAGCATAACCCTCAGGTTGCGTTTGCTTGCAGTTGTTATGGTGGTAAATTTGTCTTCAGGGCATTGCCTAAAAAAGGAACTATAGGGGTGGCAAGAGCCTTTGCCAGTATCCGGAATCCCAGGGGTGACAGATGCAGGTCATCACTGGCAAAGCATCGAGGTCTTTCTATTATGTCATCCCAGGCAGACAGATACCGGATCCCCTTTGAATGACACCAGAAACTTAGCCAATTGTTCATGTCAATAATTTTTTTGCTTGCACTGTGGTATCATTCTAGGCAACGGTAGAATGCTACTCAGGGCTAGGGTCATACCTGCCTGGGCTACAAGATCTGAGAGCTCCTCCATGTTTCGTTTCATGTATATATAGATATAGATACAGAATAGATACAGAAAAAGCTATAAATATAGATACAGATATAGTGTGCTCACCACATAAGTCTGCTTTATCATCTACAATTATTCTTTGTTCATAGAAATAATTTTAACACATTTGCCTAACCTGACTAAACAAGCATAAACTGTTTCCTGTACTGTTTTCTTAGAGTAGCTTGAATTAATTGAGCAGGATTCTATAGTCAATGTTCTATCACAATATCTACACCCAAATGTTTAATTAGAGAAACGAGGTCCAATAAAAGATACCTCTGCTCACTTTAGATAACATTTTAAATTGTAAGAGCATAAAACTATACTTTGTACAGCATCACTGAATCTCTACCTTTATGTTTACTTAGAGTATCGTGGTCTCAATAACTGATACTGTGGTGTACTTGGTCAAGAGTATAATCCCACTTGAATAAAACACTGTTGTTGATGCTGGAACTGCTTTTCACACTTCAGTTGAGTTAGTTAAATCTAAATTGCTTATCAGTTTAAATTTACCTCCATGATAGTAGCTAGTTAAATTTGAATTTCTCTTTTAATTTATTATATGAATCTGCCTACTGCCAGTCACTAACTTAGCACAACTGTTGCTCAGCTAAAATTAATCTTGTAATATTATAAAGTTAGACTGCTATTTTTAGAATTAGTTATGGTTATTGTTGTTATATAAATAGTTAAGCTCATAGAGTCACACTGTTCACAAACTGATCTAATTTTGAATGCAGAGTTAACAGTATGTCTGCTTAGGTAATGTGATTACTGCAGCCTTTAGAGTCATTATTTGTGTTTCAGTATCTACCTGGTCACTTTTGTGTGTTGGCGACTATTTGTTGTGTACAATCTTTGGCTCTTTTGGCAAACTATATTCTCCTATGTATAGACATCTTAAGTTGCCCACTATATAACCCAGCCTTCTCAAACCTTTTCCTTGTTTTTCTCTATATTTACAGCCTCTAATGAACTGTTAAGCAAGTGGTGTTCCTGTATCAAGCTTACTGTCTGGAACTTACTTTACTCCTCTGCATAAACATCATGTGCCAAACTATTTAAACTAAAGTTCCTGCAGTGTAGGTCCTACATTATCTGCATACTCTTAGGTTCATAGGTTCATAGGTTGGTACTAGGCTATCAGACCTAGGGCCTATACAAGCCTAGCCATAACAATTCCATGGATATTTCTTCCCACAATATTTACTTAAGTTTTGAAGGCAAGTGGTGTGCACACTATTTGGGTGCTATAGTTCAGGTCCCCTTCCTCCCATTGCCCTAGAAGGAAATTTCCCTTTTCCATTAATGTCCCAGTAAAGTTAATACAAACTATTAATTGTATTTTAATTACCAAGGGGCTCGGAAGCATTGAGTCCCCATCCAAAGGCACTAACCCCGGGCATGGCTCTGTAAGGTGAATGGTTGTTTTTGCTGGGTGCTTGTCGGCATCGTGGTTCAACCTGCTCCAGTCCTCCTTGCTTAGCTCAGGCTTACTTTGCTCCACTACCTTACCCCTAAATCCCATCTACCCCAACTATACATACATTTATACACCATAACCACTCTCATTCCCACACAAACACCAATAACAGTCCTCTTACATCATCTTTCCACCTAATATCTCCCAACTCATCACCATCTTCCTAACCCCTCACCACCCTTCTAATCCCTACACTTCCTATCACTAGCTAAGCATCTATCACTAACTGGGATTTACTCCCCTAATACTAGAATACCTTCAGTTCTCAAAGACTTTCTCTAACAAAAACTTGACAACTACCTTAAACACTCTACCCCAAAGTACAACTTCTCAAACTATTACCAATATCTCTTTTAAAAGCCTAGCCACATATACAATTCATCCAAAGTCCTAACATACCCAAAGCTAGTCAAAATGTCCTTAGACTTCATATTCCTTCTAAATAACATATTCATAGTCATCTGTACTGCAAATCTTTAAACTGTTAAATGTTGCTTACCTGCTTACCCCACCTCTAAATAACATATTTATAGTCATCTATACTGCAGAGCTTTAAACTGATAAATGTTGCTTAGCAGCTTACCCCACTGTTATAAACAAAATTGATAGAACCTCTGATTGCTCTCCTCTCCACATAAAAAGAGTACAAACTTTGTCACTAACTGAATCGAAGCTGAATACTGTAATCAAATCATTACTGGACCTAAGTTATGAACAATAGAAAAGTTATTACTCCTAAATTACACTAAAATAATAAATAACTTAAATATCTTAAATAGATGTTTGGTGACCCTAGCTTCCACACTTCCACTGGCTCAGCCATCCCATCAACTGTACTATCCAATAATCCAAAAGATCTTAACCAACCCTACTCAACTAATAACCCCCTCCCTCATAATACTCAGTTATTCAGACTCTTCCAGTGATAGCTACTAACTATTCCACTGCCTCATAACAGTACCAGATCAAAGGAGCTACCTACCACCTACATCACTGCCCTACACTATAACAATATCTGCCTACTATACATCACTACTGTAGCAATACTATCATCAGTAGCCACCTTACCTCATACCATGTCGACCTAACAGAACCTATTCCCCTCCATTCTACATCTCTCTTATCCTCAAAATTGGAATACTAACAGGTTTCTCATCTCCTCATTAATCTTTAACCCATCTCCCACCCATTATGCTCACTTCATACTTCTACCTCACCATTACTGCCCCCAAATTTTCCCGAGTTATAGTAAGTTCATGGCAAAAATTATAAAAACTATAATCTACATAGCATCTAAGCTAACTCTCAGCAGAGACATATATCCCAATCCCGGACCATCAATTACTCCAATCTACCTACCAACCCAATACCCCAACCACTCCCACACCATACTACACCTACCTAGGAGAGCAGCTGATAATATTATTTCTAAATAAAAATATTAGAAGCATTCAATGATCTTCGTGCCAATCTTTCCCTGTACTCCCCAGATATTGTACTACTTACTGAAGCATGGTTAAAATCAGATAAAAGTAATAATGAAATATTAGGTCCAGAATACAACATCCTACGGAAGGAGACAATAACCAAAAGGGGAGGTGGCATAACAATTTTATATAAAAATCACCTTAAAGTTGATACCATGAACCTATTCACCCCCAACTTTGACAATGCTGAAGTAATTTTTACCTAATTAAAAATTAATGTCAGTAAACTTCTTAACATAACTGGATGAAACATCCCACCCAGAAACAACATAACCACTTTGGATAACTTACTCCAATGGACTACCACAGGAAACTTGTCATCATGGGTGATTTTAACATTAATCAGCTTACCTGCAATGCTCAAAACTCCACAAATTATATCAATATCCATGGTTTTACTCAAATCATTCAATCTCCTACAGAAATAGACAAATCATCCAAAAGGCAATCAATCATTGACTGAATTGTGATAAACAGACCAACCCATACCTCTCACTCCAGCTGCCTCCCAGATGACCTGCGTGACCATCTACCAATCTTTCTACTAAGGCATCATATGCATCATGCAAACTATATCACTTAGCATCTAATAAGAAACAAAATAAACTTTAAACCCATCAACTTCATATTTGCCATAAAAAGTTGTAACTGGACTCCACTCAAGATTCTCAACCTAGGTGAAGCTGTTAAATACTTCAGCTCCACCTCTTTGGATAACTTGGATTTACATGCTGTGCCGAGAACAATCAGAAATCAAATCTACTGTCGTTCTTTGGCTAAGTAAAGAAACCAGGTCACTGTTTAAAACCAGAGACAAAGCCTGGAACCAATGGCATAAAATGAACTCCCAAGCCTCAAGACAAGCCAATCTTGAACTCAGAAACAAAGCAAAGAAATCAGTTGAACTAGACAAAACTAATTACTGCCCCAACACACAAATAAAGGATCAAAACAATCCTCAAAAGTTTGGGGCAGCCATCAATAACATACTCCTTCCATGTAAATCTAGTACTCCCTCCCCAACCATTACAAACACCACAGACAAAATAGCAACTCAATTCAATAAATACTTCATTGAGATCATTCTAAGCCTATCTGTCCCCCAGGGCCACTCTCCTTCACCAGAACCACCCAGATCATATACTAGCAACACCACCTTTACCTTTCACCCTATCTCTATAGATATGATACAAAGTTGCCTAAAAACTTAAAGCCTACAACACTGACCATAGATAAACTACCAGCCAACTTTCCACAAATTACTGCCAAACCAATCGCACAAACTGTTGCTTTCTTATTAATAGATCCATGTCTGAAAATCTAGTCCATGTAATATGGAAAACCTCACATATTATTCCAGTTCACAAAGGAGGTACTTCCACTGAACTGACCAACAACTGCCCAATTGCTATTCTGCCCCTCTGTCCAAACATTCCTAGAGAGCTATGCACTTTCTCAAACTATTGACTACTTACATTCTCATAATCTTTTGTCAAACAGTCAACACGGCTTCCACCCCTTCCATAGCATTACCACTACTCTAATGTCTTTTACCAATACAATGAACCACCACAAAAACAACTGAAAACTTGTATCTGCTATCTTTCTCAACCTTTCTAAGGCCTTTACTTGGTCTTACATAGTAATCATATTAATGTTCTGATCATAATCTGAGTCAGTCATCCATTGCCTGGTTCCAGAGTTATTTATTGGGTCATCAGGAAGCAGATCAATGGCAGCAGAATCTCTCCCTCTTCTTCCAGTTACTCAAGGAGTCCCCCAAGGTTCCATCTTAGGAGCCCTTCTGTTCACTGTTTTTACTAACAATCTCCACACTTTCGCTCTACATGCTTCTGTAATACAGTATGCATATGATTCCACATTAATATGTGCTGCTTCCATGAACTCCACTCAGTAACATAAGATTCCTTTCTTTCCACTGAAACATGGCTTACTAATTCCCAGCTAATTCTAAACCCTAATAAAACTAAACTTTTGTTATTCCAGCCTACAAGATCTATAGCATCTAACCCCTCCTTTACTAGTTTATCCAGGAATAAAGCCATGATCACTCCTGTAATCCTCACCAAACTATTAGGCGTACAGATTGACAGTAATATGAAATTTGCTATTCACATCTCCCAGACCATAAAGTACACAAAAACTGGGTTTTCAATACAGAAATAAGCAGATTCTTACAAAAAATACTAAGTCCACCATTGCACACACACATCTATTCTCAACAGTCCTTTATGCTTCTCCAATTCTTATTAATCTTAGAAAGACTGAATTGACCAAACGTGACTCCTGTTACAATAAAATAGCAAGGATTGCCACTGCCTCTCCTTATAAGTCACATCATTGTACAGCTCTAAAGCAACTTAACTGCCTGGAATTTCCACAGCTCCTTCTCTGCAATCAACTTACCTTAGCCCATAAAATTCTGCATCAGACAGGGAAGACCCCTGCACTCCAAAATCTTCTACATCCTTAGACCAGTAATAAAATTCTCCATTCCAGTAATAAATTCCTTCTTGATGTAACAAAAGCCAATAATACAGCTGGTGAATCCCTCTTCTTTAACTTCATACCAAAAATATGGAATACACTGCCCCCCATGTAACATCCAGTTCTTCCTTAGTACAGTCTAAAATAATTCTAAAAACTCACCTAGTTAATACACAGCTCTGTTCCTGTACCAATCTTGGCTAGTTCTTACCCGCAGCTTCTTACCCCTACTCTCATTTGCAGTAACTCTACTGCTACTTTACTGTTACCTTAATTTGTAGCTCTGTAGACAAAGTTTCACAAAATTACCATGTCTGAATGAACATGATTTACATCTTATTTGTTCCTCTGACATATGATATTTTTGAATAGTTTCTGCATGTACTCTCAATCATATGTATTCTGTCATGTTACCTGTATGTGTATATATATTATGTTGCCAAATATTGGTTGTACTTGTTTCTCTGACATATGAAAAAATGCTGCATGTAGTCTCAGTCATAGGTATTCTGCAGTGTTATCTGTATGTGTATATATTATGTTGCCTAATACTGGATATACCTGTTTATCTTCTATATATACTCTTAATCTAATGGAATACTGTACATTTATCTGTATTGTATATAGTTTTGTTTCAGTGGAGCTTTTCTCTCCAGGCCTCTGCTGAGAAAGGACTTGTGTCCAGTTGGATTTTTCCCTGTAACCAAATGTAAAATAAATAAATAAATACAATATAGATATGTGTGTGTGTGTGTGTGTGTGTGTGTGTGTGTGTGTGTGTGTGTGTGTGTGTATTTGGATCTTTTACTTTTATTTTCTGCAATCTGTTGAGCACTAATTACTGTGAATTTTTCATTTCTGCCTAAACTAAAATAACATGGTGGTGGTGAACACAGTGATGTGATTCTGTTTTAAGGCTAACCTTTCTTTTCCTCATACTGCACTTTCTATGATTCTAAAAGGCGATATTATCAAGCAAAGCCCTCTCATGCAACATAATTTGCTTAGAATGGTAGTACTCAGAATTACTTCTTATTTTAAATATCTGTGAGCAGAGTGTTTGAGACATTCTCCACCCATTCATTCCTTCATAGGGGCGTTAACCCTCACTATTATTTTTAATATTTTGCCATATTTTAAACACGCTAAGATAATGCTTTCTTCTTCAACTGGACAGTAGGGCTTAAATTTCGTTTTTTGAAACATTAAAAATCAGCTTCTCGTTCATTATATTTCTGTCACTCGTATCAGATTTTTTTCACTCTAAGACTGCAGAGTAAAAGTTATGAAGTTCAAAAGGCTCAGTATAATTAAGGTTTCAAAACAAAGAAGACAGCTGTGCATAACAGTAAACTGTTAAAGAGCTTTAAAACATTTGAATTCAATAAGTAGTCATACAAACATGATTTTTGTTTTCCCCCTTGCAAAAATCTTTGATGTGTGATGGAAATCATGGTGTAAGCTCCACTGGCACAAACTTACAATGGAACAGAGTTCATTAAACACACTGTATTATGCACTCTAAAAGTTGAATGACATGGAAAATCCTTTGTGAGGATGAGAACTGAGACTTTTTTTTAATGAAGCAGTACATAAATCATGTCGTATGCTCTGTGGAAGAAAAATGTTGGATTTATGACATTGATGGCAATGAAGAACAGTGCAGGTGAACCAGAATCATGTCTATTTAATATTTTGTACAGTTGCCATGATTATTTACACCATGGAGCTGAGAGTTGGGAATTGGGGAGCAGACCAATCTGTAGATCCTGTGGACTGTCCAATGAGCTCTGCTATAGACTGATAACTTTATGCCTGTTTACATATATGTGTAACCTCCCAACTAAATGGCACACCACTTGCAGTCTGGGCATTCTAAGCTCTTTATACTGTGTTGGCATCCCTACAAGTGCTGCCCAAGCAAGACCCCAGCTGCATTCTTCCCCACATAATGGGATAGTTGTCATCATCTGCTCATTCCCTTCCTCACCTGGCTGGCCCCTGCTGCTAGTTGAACACGTTTGTCTGGGATTTAATCGCTCTGTGCTATGAGACCAGATATTTCTCATGCTTTTTTTTTTTTAAACCTCAGGATCAGCACTGTGACTCTGAGAAAAGCTACCAGGCTCTACTTACTGTTAACTACTCCTTCTACCATCTCATATTGTGATGAGGATCATAGGCAGAAATGGACATTTTATACTCAGAGTTTCACAATGTTACTCTCCAAGAAGATAACATTTTAAGAAACAGGCACAACTTTCAAAATGCTACCCTATAGATGATACAGAAATTAAGAATCCTTTTTAGTACTTGCCACCAGCAACCAAAAAAAGTGGTGATGTTTCTGGTTTAGTCAACTATAAACATGTTTTGGTTTCTATAAGCTGTATATTCTGACAGACAAACAGAAAAAATACTAACTCAGCTGAGTACACATAGTATGAGTGCCTATACCACTGATTGCAAATTACACAGTCGAAAGTGACCATTTATTCAGCTGGTGATTTGACAAAAAGAATTTGATGGTCTTTGGTAAAAAGCAATATAAATATAATTCAATAATACATTACTGAGGAGGCACAATTTGTGTGGTATCAGGTATAGCCATTTGACAGTTACAGAAAATTATTTAATTTAGCATCTGAGATTAACTGTATGCACATTTCTGTTTTTAGGACTGGCACAAAAACTTAGTTTTGAATTTGTAATTACTCCAGTTCAGACCATATCAAAATGATGGCTTTGGGGAACTAAAGTCCCTGTCTATAAAATAAGGATAAGTGCATTGTCTCTAGCCTTTACTGCCACATACATAACAAATAAATGGCTCATTATTTGGTATTAAAAATATTAAGTACTTATAAATCTTATCGAACACACATTAATTAGAGAAAAAAAGAAAAAGAGAGTACGTTCAGTAATACCATAAGAGTATTTTACTAATGTGACTACTAACTGCCAAAACCTATTTAGTTGGATGCTTTGCTAAAACACTGACACAATATGCTTTGAAACATCCCAAAACATTATCTCACCTAGCAACTGAAGAAATGCTGGCACAGTCTGCCTTCTTGTATTGTGCAATGCTGTGTTCTCACATCAAATGCAAACTGATAGATGTTACATTTTCTGTCAAATGTAAGATAATTAGCTTTGTCAGTGTGATAAATTGCTATGAACTTTGCAAGCAATGCTTATAATTTCCCAAAGATCTTGGCCTACATAATAAAACTGGGAGTGATAACTAATTTAGTTGCATTAGATTTCATTGTAATGATTCATTTTTAATTTGATGACAGCATGTGATATATCAATCTAGAGATTTGTGATTTGGCAAATGATCATCTTTTACTTCTGACCTTAGACAGAAGTTACTGAGGGAAGGGTAAGACTTACTTAGTGAAAGCCATGCAGTTCTAAGCCTCACTCTCCAATTCACACAAAAGTAGAATCAAATAAGATCAATTTTCTTTGTACCCAAACAATTTTTATTTTTCTAATAAGAAGATGAGATGAATTTTGATAGAAAATTAATGAACAACCTGTGCAGTATCTATGATTCAAGATGGGCAATTCTGATGCTGCAACTCTAACCGTGAGAGGATTAAGATTTGTACCACCTGTTAATTGCTGACTCATGAAAATATAAAAAGGAAGGAAGTGATGGGAATTAATAGGAAGTGGAAGTAAATTTTAAGTGGGTAAGCAAAAGTGAAGTATACAATGAAACAAAGGCAGAGAAGAAATGTTGATAATGTTTTTTGGTATGCTGTGTAGAATTTATCATTGAGGACTAATGACTAAGGAATTCTGGAGCAAACAAGTAATCAAAACATACTGCCATTTATTACTATGCTTTGTCGACTGTTTTAAACACAAGAATAGAGAAATGAAAGAAGGTAGTAAATATATAGCTATTATTTTAGTTGCACTTATTATTTTCTGAGACATATTCATAGGTTCATAAGTAAACACTTGGCTACCAGTCCACAGACGTCTACAAGCCTAGCCATCAACCAGCCTGCAGACTTGTACAAGCTTAGCCATCATCCAGAGGTTAGAATCAAACTGTAACTTGTATCTATGGGATGGAAACCTTGACCACTATGACAACTCCACAGTAAAAAGATAATATCACCTCAGATGTGACATGAACCCACAACTCCTGACTTAGGAGAAAATTGCCTTATCCAATAGGCCAAAAGCATTTTTTATCAAAATAAGATGATATTTTAAGAGGCCATAGTAACTCTGCCCAGGGCAGTGATAGCATGCTCAATATTTTTTATGATTACTAAACAGGTTGTCTAAAATCATCTCCATTGCCAATGGAACCAGTGAATAAGTTTAATAATCTGTTTGTCCTTCAGATGAGAGTCACAAAGCATGTATTATCAGTATTAGTATTGTACTTTTAACTCAAATGCCTGTTATATATCCCACGTACATGTTCAGTTACCAAAGGTAGTATTACACTTGAGATCTGGCAAGCATGTAGCCATTAAAAACCATGAAAGGAACAAAGGAAGTATGCCTGATTGATATTAGCATAGATGGTACATTAATATTCATTTCTCTTAGACATAAGTAGAAATAATATTACAAAAGCAAAAGCTATTGAACTGCATATCAAAAAGGGTGTGCAACTTATTCAGAAAAAGAAAATCCTCAGTCCACTCAATGCCAAGCTCATATTCAGCAAAATGAATTTAACTCTAGAAAAACAACACATTGACTTTTGTCAAAAAGGCCTTCACAGGAATACTTACACAGGGGACATGGCTATATGTTAACAAAAAATTATGGAGATTAATAAACTATAAGCTAATTTTAAAATCATATTATCTCCATTGTGGTTTTATGGCAATGGGTGAGATGATGTCTGCTAGCACAATATTTCAGCATCAGATAAATTAACAACACAAATAATTGCTTTGTTTGTGTGTGAAAGGCAGAATGGGCAGGGTTTCAGAAGATTTACTATAAGTTTCACCTTATTTTAATGCATAAGGTCATTTTCATTCATGGAAGAGAACATTTCCTTATCTGTCCTACAAGGCTATTATGTACTACTAAGTCAGTGGAGAGGAAGAGGAACATTTTCTGAACTTCAGCAAAGGACAACAATTTACCACATGGTAAGCTTAAGAAAGATTTTCTAGCATCAGGGTACTCAATTTCTTTATTATGGAAGCAGCGTCTGACAAATTCCATGTTATACTGTGGATTTTACAGAATTATCACATCTGCATCTTCATCAAAATAGAAATACTTTGATGATCATAATATTTTCACAGATAAGAATATAGTAATTTAATTTATCTGAGATACTAAGTAACTGACCCTGTATGTTATCATTATATCATTCCTCAGGAAAATTATTGGTCAATAGTCCAGCTAATGCTGCTAACCACATAACTTCCAACTCTTTGTTGTACACTCTGTCATTACATTACAAAAAGTCAAAGATTTATCCAAAAATCTACAGAACTTGATTCTCGCATATCGACTTATTCAAACTCACTTTATCAACACAAATTTGAGGCTATAACAGTTGGCAAAAGAAGCATAACAGCATCCACTGCCAATTCTTCCTTATAAACTTCTACTCAGGAATATAATAAGATAAAAAAATGGAAATAATTATTTTTTTAGAGTAAAACAGACTTAATCATACCAACATTTTGATCCTGAGGTATGGACTACATTGAACATTTCTATATTGAGCTTTCTGTCAATGACATACCTTGTTTAATTTACATTTCTTTAATGTCCTTTCCAGTAGAAGACACCTATGTTCCTAAAAAAATATTGGGATTGTGATCCATAGAATCACAGAATTCAGAGGAGAGTCAAACCTGTCCAAAGGCACTAGCAATTCTCATGGTCAACATTTTAGTTTAAAAAATTACTCAGGTTAATCAAAATAAAACAGAAGTTCCTCCACAACATAACTCAAGTAAGTCTATGTGATATAAACCAAGGTCATCTACATACAAATAGAGAAAGCTAGTTTATCAGAGAAGCAGACTTCCCACCCTCCACTCTGTTATACTCCATCCTTATCTTTGCTGCTAGAGGGTCAGTATCTACATTGCATAATAAAAGGCAAAAGGGAACAGCCTATTTAGTACCACTGTTAAGACTAGCCAATGGCAAAGGACAACTATGTATAATACCAACATTAAGAATAAGGCCAGGGCAGATGAACAAGATGACTCTCATGGTTATTACGTTTCATATGTAAGGATTCCATTTCTGTGATTATTTCCTGAGGAAGCTTGAGTCTCTGCAGATTCTGAAACAAGCAGGATCATGACACCATGCAATTACCTTCTTGTCAACCACACTCAAAACAGTGGCTGGGCACAGAGTAACAAATGCCACCTGTATTAGTTATAATACTATACTAAGAAATGTTGCTTCTAGGTAAAACTAGTTTTATGAAGGTAGCTCATAAAAGAAAGACATGCTTTCAATTTCACTGTCAACATAGCTATATAGAATTTGTAGCCATTGCATAGTACAGACTTTAGCCTATACCTTCTTCAAAAAATGTATATTTACTAAGATTAAGTACTATGAACATATAATCATACTTCTAATAAGAAGGACTGGGTTACTTCATAGACAGCAGGTTTCTAGCTACATCTAGCAAATGTGATAATCATCTAAGGAAACTGCCCATATATCACCAAAGCAGGTCATTAGACTGAGCTATTTTCCTAGCTATTTTTATTTATTTATTTGTTTGTATGTTTACCTTCAATTCAAAAGAAATGCTATAATTACGGAGACAGCAAGCACGAACTGAATAAAAATAAATTTACTTTATTCTCCACGCAAACAAAAAAAAAACGGAGAATAAAGTGAATTTATTTTTATTCAGTTCATGCTTGCTGTCTCCATAATTACAGCATTTCTTTTGATATTATTAGTGACTTTCGAGTACTTCCACTTGTTGTTTTACCTTCAATTCACATTGAGTACAAGTGCTAGCAAATCTGTCTGAGGGGAATAGTTGGCATCTTGACAGATCTGACTTTTTAAAGAAAGGCTGCATAGCATTTGATACGGATTTAAATGAGATCCCTAACAGCCATTTTGTAGAGCAACTCAAAATATATTAACTAGGTGATTTGTGAGGAATTTCACAGATGCAGTTTGTGGGTGTGGGTGTTTAGGAATATTCGCCCAGTGATATATTTATTAGTCTAAACTTCAAATTTTGTTAACAAAAAATTGACTCTTTTAGTATTATTAGAATAATACCCAAATCATAAACTCAAATTGTGGTGGCAATTTTATAACGTATATTTGTCAGGCTCCAGTTAAAAGCATCTTTACAAAGTAATTATCATCATGGCCAGGGCAGTTTGTTAACTACATGAAGGGACAGCATTTACTTATTTGAAAACTCTAAACACAACTCTTAAGTAGACAGTCTGTCTAAGAGTACAGAGCAGATCTTCCTAGCCTTTTAAATGAATTGCACTTATAATGATGCCATGTTTGACATGCTAACTCCACAAACAGTGAAATTTTCTCCTTTTAAGCATTAGGAATCTCGGCAAAAAGTTAGTCGTTTTCTAACTTTATGAAAAAATGCATGTATTTGAATGATATATGCCAAGCTGCAAGTTGGTGTGAAAGGAAAGATTTGGTAACCTGAAGCATAGATTGCAAGGCAACCATTTTAAGGACTGCAAAAAGTTTATCGATTTTGGATGTAAACCAATTTGGTCAGTGCGTTTGCTGCACCATATCTGCAACATGGAAAAAGATAATATTTGACAAAATGACTGCTATAAATAAAAACCTCCAGTGATGGCTGTGGGATTAATTCCATGACTATCCCTTCCTCACATATATCAGGGAGAGATGATGTAAAGTTGGAAACACCAGTTTATTATGTTACCCACTGCAATAACAACCCTCAGAAATCACAACGTCTTTACTTGAAATGCTGAAGAGTCAGGATATAAATATAGAGAGGAAATAGATGCTGACAATTTCCAATAAATCATGGTCACACCAGCCAAGTTTCTTCCTGATTATCTAAAACATTCATCAGTCTGAAATCCTCAACAGAAGATAATAGTGATAACTCCACGACATCTCAACAAGGTGAATTATGATTAGGTTTCCAGGTACCATAACCCACAATCTAAAGAAGGTAAATGATAATTAGGTTACAAGATGCCATAACCCTCAATGTAAAGAAGGTGAAGGATGATTAGGGTACCAAGTACTATAACTAACAATATAAAGCTTGTCATTCTCTTGGTGAGCCACTGTGGGTATCATAAATATCTATTTATTCAGATGTTGTGATATAGAATGAGGAATGCACATTAACTCTCTTATTAAATAACCATCGCAACCTTTTTAGTTGAATGAATCAATCTTTAAGGTTGTTTATACTTTCACACAAACATTTTAAAAACATAATTTATGGACTCCCTGATCAGCTGTGTGCCATAGAACTAGCTATACCTAGTACAATTGTTCATATAGATCAACAGCAGAGTAATATTTGTAAATCATTTACCAAAACTGTATATTATTGAAAAATGGCAAATGCCAGAATTTAACATAGCAAACATATTAAAAATAGGGTCTATATTAGAACATCGAATTTTCAGAACTTTGAATTTTCTAATATCGACACCTACTAACCGAAAGCTGAGAATAGCAAAAATTAAGATAACTGAATTCTTTCCTAGGGAAAGAATTTGGTCGCCCATTCCTGTCACTTCGCTATTTTCAGCTCTGTGGTGGAACGTTATGGTCAGGTACAGTAAAGTGTCCGATTGTGTGGACGTGAGGGATATGGTGGGATAGGTGAGTAAGGGTTAGGGCATGGGTCAGGTAAGTGTGTGAATGTGTGGACGTGAGGGTTAGGGTGGGATAGGTGCGTTAGGGTTAGGGCACGGGTGAGGTGTGTGTGCGATAGTGGCGGACCTTAGGGTTAGGGATTGGGTTAAGGTAAGTGGGTAGATAGTAGTGTATGTACAGTTTAGTGCAGGTTTCGATGTAACATTTTAGGTGTATGTGTGTGGATTGCTGTTTATTTGGTGTGTTTGTGTGTATGTGTTTAGGATAAACACATTTTTTCCCTAGGAAAAAATTCGCTGTTTTCAATTTTCGATCTTATCAGTTTTTGGTTAGTAGGAGTCAATATTAGAACATTTGAAGTTCTGAAACTTCGATGTTCTAATATAGACCCTTAAAAATGCACTATATAAAATAACTATGTTCATTACGTATGAGTAAATTAGTTCCTACAGTCAGAAACAATCATTTTGATAAACCATTGGGCCCAGTTATTATATAAGAAGGGTCTTACACTACCCACATACATGATTAACAAACAAATAAACAAACAAACAATACATAAATAAATAAACTGCATTAGGAAATGAAAACTGTGTTCATGTTTCCAGACTCCAAATCCAATAGTCACTCAAGGAAACATTCTTAACTGGAAAGTAGCATGCATGCAAGGCAAAGTATATGCTTTCTTCTTTTTCTTTTGGCTGATCCCATTAGGGCTCACCACAGTGGATCATCTGTTTCCATTTCTTTCTGTCCTCTGCATCTTGATCTGTCACACCAACCGCCTGCATGTCCTCTCTCACCACATCCATAAACCTTATCTTAGGCCTTCCTCTTTTCCTCTTACCTGGCAGCTCCATCCTTAGCATCCTTCTTCCAATATATCCAGCATTTCTCCTCAACACATTTCTAAACCAACGCAATCTTGGGTCTCTGGCTTTGTCTCCAAACCATCCAACCTGAGCTGATCCTCTAATCTACTCCTTTCTAATCCTGTCCATCCTCATTACGTCCAGTGCAAATCTTAACATTTTTATCTCTGAAACCTCCAGCTCTGATTCCTGTCTTTTTGTCAGTGCCACTGTCTCTGACCCATATAACATAGCTGATCTCACTACCATCTTGTAGACCTTCCCTTTCACTCTTACTGGTACCCGTCTGTCACAAATCACTCCTGACACTCTACTCTACCCACTCCACCCTACCTGCACTCTCTTCTTCACCTCTCTCCCACACTCACCATTACTCTGAACTGTTGATCCCAAGTATTTAAACTCATCCACCTTCACCAACTCTACTCCCTGCATCCTCACCATTCCTCTATCCTTGCTCTCATTCACAAACATATATTCTGTCTTAATCCTGCTGACCTTCATTCTTCTCCTCTCTAGAGCATAGCTCCACCTCTCCAGGGTTTCTTCAACCTGGTCCCTACTATCACTACAGATCACAATGTCATCCACAAACATCATAGTCCACGGGGAATCCTGTTTGATCTCATCTGTCTATCTGCCCATTGCCATTGCAAATAAGAAAGGGCTCAGAGCTGATCCTTGATGTAACCCAACTCCACACTGAATGCATCCATCAATCCTACCACAGACCACACCACTGTCACATTGCCCTCGTACATATGCTGTACCACTCTTACATACTTCTCTGCCACTCCCAACTTCCTCGTAAAATACCAGAAAACCTCTTTAGGCACACTGTCATATGTTTTCTCTAAGTCCACAAAGACATAATGCAAACCCTTCTGACCTTCTCTATACTTCTCCATCAACACCTTCAGAGTAAACATCACATTTGTAGTGCTCTTTCCTGGCATGAAACCATACTGCTGCTCAATAATCATCACCTCCCTTCTTAACCTAGCTTCCAAAACCCTTTACCATAACTTCATGCTGTGGCTGATCAATGCTATCCCTCTGCAGTTACTACAGCTCTGCACATTACCCTTATACTTAAAAATCGGTACCAATACACTTCTCCAGTCCTTAGGCATCCTCTCACTTTCCAAGATTCCGTTAAACAATCTGGTTAAAAACCCCACTGCCATCTCTCCTAAACACCTCCATGCTTCCACAGGTATGTCATCTGGACCAACAGCCTTTCCATTCTTCATCCTCTTCATAGCTGTCCTTACTTCCTCCTTGCTCATCCATTGTGCTTCCTGATTCACTATCCCCACATCATCCAGCCTTCGCTTTCTCAGTCACTTCATTTATTAGCCACTTGAAGTACTCTTTCCATCTGCTCAACACACTCTCCTCACGTGTGAGCCTTTTCTGATGTAATGCAAAGTAAAACAGAACCACTGTAAACCATGCACAAGTTCAAGCCAAATACAAATTTATTGCTGCAAGTTAAACCTTTCACCAAAAATGGCTTCCTCAGGAAAATCTAGGATCACAATTCAAACTTTCAGTTTAAATATTATAACATTGGTCACATGAGTAAAATACTGGTCAGGTGATGGATGTAAAACCAGATGACATTTTCAAAAACCTTTAACATTTAAAGAGACCACTTGACATTTAAAAGGCACATAATACTCAAATATATGAAACAACATATATATATATATATATATATATATATATATATATATATATATATATATATATGGGATCCATACAGATGCTCGACTGCATCTTTTACTGAATCCCAAATTGGTGAGCATACTTGTGCAAAAGTGACTGGGGCAGCCACAGTGGTGCAGTGGTTATCATTTCACCTCACAGCAAGAGGTTCCCTGGTTCGATCCATGGCTGGGGTGCCTTCTGTGTGGAGTCTGCATGTCCTCCCTGTGGTCGCGTGGGTTTCCTCTGGGTGCTCCAGTTTTCTCCCACATCCCAAAGACATGCTGTAGGTGGATTGGACACTCTAAAATTGGCCCTAGGTGTGAGTGCATGTGTGTGTGTGTATGTGTGCCTTCTGTGGAAGGTTGGGTGCCGGGCTGGCAACTCGACACCGTAAAACTCCACTGCCAGTCATGAGTGGAGAGATGATCCACTGTGGCGACCCCTAACTGGGAAAAGCCGAAAGAAGAAGAAGACTTGTGCAAAAGTGATTTTCACCAAAGCAGCACTTTCACCTAAGTATGCTTGTTGTTCCAGTCGTACTACGGTGTGGTAAGGGAAAATTCCCTTTTCCCCACTGTAGTGCTTCCTTGGAGTGAGAATATTAAAGTAGGGTGTGTGGGGGCACAGCCCCCCACAACAGGGGGTGCAGGGTGGCTTGCCCCCCTGCATTCAAGTAGACTTTGTGTTTTTTTTTTTTTGCTTTTTTAACATACTTTAACAAAATCACTTTTTTGATTAAAACACTTTTGTTAAAGTGTGTTCGGTGGTTTTCGATTTGGACTTTTGATCTTTCGATCAAAAGTCCTAGATATATATATATATATATATATATATATATATATATATATATATATACATACGTATATAATATGAAAATGTATAAAATAGTATATACATATTTAAAAAGACAACTTTCTTAAATTATGGTGAGAACTTACTAAACATTCAAAATTATTAGAGAAATTCTCTTCATGAATAGTTCACACTGTATATGCCAGTTACTTAGTCTTTCTGGCTGACAGGTTTCTGCAATCAGGAAATGAGAGAAAACCTCTTCTACTTTGTACCTCTTGTTAATTGCTTTATGTTGGCTATAGACTGATTACTCTCTGTTTCAATTTGACCTGAGGGTGGAGCATACCTCTCGACCTCTTACTGCAAGAAATCTAGACAAAGCCTGATATAATGGGGGTGAGGAAGAGACAAAGGACCAAAAATAGGGACGCATTTTAAATATTACTCTTATAACCTTAGAAAGTTGCTAGAAATACAGCATTTGTATTAGCATGCATTTTCTGAATGATATGAAGTTTAAAACTCAAATGCATTTCATTATTTATTGACTTCAATCCTCTGCTCATCCCTGTGATTTGCCAAAAAAACACAAATTTTATGAGCAATAGACCAAAAATATAAACCAAAAATCTGGATATTGTGCAAAAATCCTGACAGTTGAGAGGTATGGGGTAGAGGCTGAAATATTACTTGGTGATGTGAATGTCAGTTGGTTGGACAAAAACTTCCCCTACATCTTGTTTGAAATTATTTTGTTTCCCACAGCTAATTAGTAACCCCATACATTATAGCAAGACTTCAAAATTCCTATTAGACTGGATGCTAGTATCATACTCTAGCAAATACACCACCTCAAGCAGAATGTCTGACTGTCTCAGTGATCATTTCCAATCTATACAACCAGACATCTCACACACACACTTACAGGATGCTTTTAAAACTATGCACAACCTTTCCAAGTTTAACCCAGAAATGTTCATTACTACCCTACCATCTACTAACTAAAACTCCCTAAAATTCCTCCCCTTAGATGATGCTGTAAATGAATTCAGTACCACTAACCTGAATAGCCTTGCACTTGTTAGAAGGAAGAGATTAAAAACAAATAATGCAATCTGGCTATCCAAAAAAGTAGAATGCTAATGCGTGATAGCGGAAAAGCATGGAAAGAATAACAAAAATATAAAACGCCACGATACCGTGAAGACTTCAGAATGTTTACCATCATATGAAAAAGCAAATTAATGGAGACAAAACTATACTATAATAACTTTCAGACTAATAGTAGACACAACCCTAAAAAATTCTGGACAAACATTTAAGAAATCTTGTATCCCAACCATAACTTCAACCCTAACCCCTCTCCTAATAGCTCATCATCCAAAAACGGCAGTACAATTCAACTCTTATTTCATGGATGGTGTAGCATCCCTGACCAAGGATTCTACAGCATCTAATCCTAACCCTGCCAGCAGCCATGTATTAACCACATTCACTTTCACCTTCAAACCTGTGCCCATATCTTGTATAAAAATACTTTTAAACTGAAATCATGCTTTACTTCAGCTGATGAACTTTCCAAGTGAGTACCTTAAAACAGAAGCTGATTGCATTACCTACACTGTCTCCAGTCCTTATAAACAGGTCAGTCCAGGATTCCCACATTCTATCTCTCTGGAAAAAGGTCACACATTACTGATCTACAAAAAGGAGGAAATTCAACAGACATTATTGACTTTAGACCTATAGCAATCTTATTCCCCTCTCCAAAATACTTGAGAAATATATTCAAAAACAATTGCTAAACTATCTCCTGCAGGTAAAGCTCCTATTACCCAAAAAGCATGGCTTGATTTCTTCCCACAGTACTAATCCTACATTTTTAACCTATATAGATACTGTCAATACAGCTAGAGATAACAGCAAACAAGTTTCAGCCTTATTTCCAGACTTATCTAAAGCGTTCAACACAGTTTATTACAGAAACTCTACTTTGAATGTCCTTGTTAGGTCTCTCAGCTACCCTTCTATGCTTCAAATGGTACCTGTCCAACAGGTATCAGTGAGTAAAATGGCAGTTCACCCTCTCTCCATACCTCTCAGTCACCACTGGTGTACCACAAGGCACTATCTTTGGTCCCCTCTTCTTTAGCATTATCACCAACTCCCTCCACACATCCACATAACAGGCCTCCTTAATACAGTGCATAGATGACTGCACACTTATGTGCACATCTGACAACATGGCGCACCTCCAAATAATTACTCAAGAAGCTTTATCAGCAACTGAAACATGGCTTTGTAACTTAAAACTCATGCTTAGCCCTAAAAAAGTGCAAACTGCTACGTTTTTCACCAAATCCTTTTCCCATGAAAAAAAAAAATGTGTTCTGTCTTGATGATATAACCATTAAAGTCACTTCTCTTTGCAAATTATTAGGGATGATAGTGGATAATAATTTTAAAATTGGCCTGCATTTACAAAATTGCATAAGAAAAACTCATCACACACTAGGGATGCTTTATAGAGCCAAAAACATTCTCTCTCTCACTGGTGCAACAAAAGCAACACTTGCCACTACTTAACTCCTCCTCACACGTCTTTATGATGCTCCCATCTCTGCTAACCTCCAGGTATCACAAAAATCAAAACTCAAATAATGCTTTGACAAAGTTCCTAAATTTGCAGCAAATACTCCTTTCAGAACCTACCACTATCTACAAAGCCTAAATTGGTTAGAACTACATCATCAACTAACATATGCACAACTTCTTACCACCTACAAAATTATCCAAAGTCCGTCTGCTTGTCCAGCAGGAAATATAATTCTACACAACTATGTTCTCAGTCAGTAGTTATGATTCAATAACAAAAGAACTCCTGTCTGTCCAAAAACCTATCAAATCTACTGGACATTGTCTGTACTTGTAGCATATTGCTGGAAACCCTTATATATACATCAGGTCACCATGATAATGGCCACGAGCACAGGGACAGCCTTTCCTGGATGTAGACACCTCCACAACTGATGTTGCTGTGTAAGTACTAGCACTGCAGGCGCAGGAGCTTGATCATCCATGGACATGTTGGCTACCATCTGTGCATGTAGCAGTTCACCCGCTGGGAAGATGTTTCCTTGCCTCTAGCAGGTGAGTGAAATAAGACATGGTATGTTCCATTCTGAGACTGAGTCCATTCAAGCAATCACATGAATGGGATTTGCTTTACCATAGGTTAGAACACAAACCCTAAATCACTCTCACTATTTCAGCCATGGCTGTGGTGATATCAGCCTGTGACTCTGGAATGGCCCTGTGCATATGATGGGTTGGGGTGCCTGAAACACCAACCTCAGGGGAGGGTAGTTTCCATGTCTCTGTTGAACATAATTACCCAACCCACTTTGTGGACCTCTCTGCACACTACTGCTATTGACAGACACTGACATTTGTCTATTGAGGCCAGCACACTACCCTGATTGGCACACTACCCTGATTGGTAGATATCCATTAACATATCCTCACTGTCCTCCCTGTGAAATGTGGGAATCCCAGGTATCCATAGATACAGAATCTGTGTCCATGGTTTGTCTGGATATACAGTAGCCCCATCTATGTTTTCCAACAAAAACCTAATACTCCCTGACTGTGCCAGTTCATCCCCACCATCATTATTAGAGGCTGGAGATTCTCCAGTTTTAGGTGTGTCTGTGTGGGGGGTGGAGGGGTAGTTCCACAGTGCTGGTGTCAGATATAGAATTAACTGTGAATATAACAATGCACAAAATATCCAGTGTAAACATGACTCAAAACAAGAAATACTATATACATGCAAGTGAGTTTTATAAATATAAACATGATAAAACCTAATACCCTATTTGCATAACCTGTGCAGATAGTTCTGGATGTTGAACATCTAATGTATATGTACACCATAACTCAGACATAATATGTATGTAGTGACTAAGTGGTGCAAAGGACATATGGGTATTGATACAAAGAAAAAAGATCTTCGTACCTGGTACATCTCCACAATATTACCTCTGGGACCTGTCCATCTCTGCTTCAATATCCAGCAGCACAATGTGGGACTCTATAGAGACGAAACTCCCTTTGAGAGGTGTTACACAAATAATCCCCCAAATCTGTTGCCCTACATTTCCAAGCCAGGGGTTGTGCTGTTTGTTGGGCACCAAGTATATATATCAGAAACCTTGTGATGCCCTTTTTCATAGCTCTGGATCTATCTACCAACTGAATTAATGTTTGTCACAATATCTTCCAAGGTACATTGCTCAAGCCAGAGAGTCATCATCTTTTGAGACAGAGAACCTAAAGCAGCATCTTATTGTTTGCATCAGAGAACTTGGGATTACATGTGGATTATGTCCTGCAGATGCAGGAGTGTGCTTAGCCTGTGTTTTACAGATTGCTCTGTTAGTATGGAAAATAGTGTAATTAACAGCTGAGTTCCTGAATTTCCCTAACAAATCGTAACAATATCCTCCTTTGCCACAAAGTATGCTGTTTGTGTGCCTGACAGTTATATATCTAAATGCATAGTCTTTAAGTAATTTCAGGCACTTAGGTTTAATGAGAACATGTTCCCCTACAAAACAATCACGTGTCATTTCCACTGTCTGAGGAAATATGACAGTTTCTCTCACTGTTACAAATAATTTTATTGCAGAGATATGTTCAGTGTATATAACAGTGAAGTGCGTTGAACTGTGCTTTGAGTGCATGTTCATAGGTGTCCCATCTGCAGCCCAGGAATTGCTGTACCTTTGCAATCCCCCTCTCAATACACTTTCCCAACACACTTAGAAATACTAAGCAACATATATCATATTGCCAATAGGTGGAATATCAGTTAAAAACAGCTATGCTACAGATAAATGGACTTGTAAAAAGTGTCACTTATCTTGTACATGTAGAGGTATTTTTCCTGAAGGAATGTTCTGAAACTCACCTTTGGCAGGTTCCAAATTCTGTGCTCCACAAGTTTCTTCCATAGCATGATGAGGCTGCGTGCCTCTCATAGTGCTTGTATCATGCCGATCATTCACTTGGTTGGTTGTGAGGATTATATTGATTAGGGATAAGCAGATTACTTCTACTGAATCATTCAATTTTCACAATAAGCACACCTTAAAAACAACACAGCCAACTGGTACTCGTGAACACAAAAGACAGCGAAACTTGCAGATGTTCTCCTTTTCCAAAACTTTATTCTGTAAGCGCTTTCGTAAGGACTAGTAACCAAACTTCCTCAGACAAAGTTACACAAGCAATCAATGACTTATATACTTATGCAATTAATAAATAAAACAATAAAGCAATTATATAAAAAAGCCAATTAAATAATTAAATAAACAACTCAATTCCTTTCCTCCTATGGAAAACTATATACTTTGTATTTCCATATATAATTCATGATTTTGTTACTAAATACCTAGACGCTAAATTAGTGACTTGAATTAATATAAAATACAAATGTATTAAGGAGAAAAAAAAAAAAAAAATATATATATATATATATATAAATATATATATATATATATATATATATATATATAAATATTTATGGTATAATTGAATAAGTAAAATACCTGGGGCTATATTTTGTATTACCCCCCCCCCCCCACACACACACACACACACACACACACACACACACTCTACCTATCTAACTGTTTAAGTTTCAAAATGCATTTAATAGAAGCATATTCATTAAGGCCAGGGTATGTGTGTGTGTGCAAAGGTTCTAATTTGCCACAACAATTCCTTTTCTTCTAACCTTAATGCCCATGGCCCTCCTCTTTTGTTGTATAGATCCTGGTGCCTTGGAAAGATGATGATACCACAGTTCCAATTTTCATAGAAGAGATTAAATGTTTCACTAACTTTTTGGATTTCACCTTTCAATTTGAAACAGAAGCTATCAACTATCTAGATGTGTATATATCAAAAGATAGAGCCCATAACAGATTTAGAACAACTATATATAGGAAACCCACATATTCCAATACTTTCTTGCATTTTTCTAGCAACCACCCCTTCCATCAAAAGAAGGTGGTCATGCAAGGCCAATTGGTCAGGGCATCAAGGATGATTCCTTTTGAGGATGATTTTCAAGTAGAATGTAGTTTACTTAGATTCATGTTCAGTAGTAGAGGTTATCCACCCAGACTATTTGATAAAATAAGGCAAGAAGTGGTTAACAAGAGAAACATGGGACATTTTAGACCTATCCTGTTTAATGGATATCATGATTTTATTCATGAGTTGGATGGTGATAGAAATAGTTATGTACAAATGAATTCTCATACTAAAGGCATATTAGACATGGGTGGTCACACACTTATCACAACTTTTTCAAAGGATGCAAAAATTGTTTCAAATATTATCTATAAGAATTGGGCACTGCTGGCAGAAGATACACACATCAACAAAAAGCTTGAAAAATTGCAACACGTTATTTATTGGCGTGGCCAAAATTTAAAGGACATCTTAGAACTTCCAAGTAGAATTAAAAAAAAGAACATGGGCATATACAAATGCGGTCACTGCCATCAGTGTCAGCATATTCATGTGGGCACTAAAATAACCATCAGAGATGTTGAACACAAATTATTAGGTAAATTTAATTGTGAGTCAAAGGGCATTGTTTATGCTGCTATATGCCAACAATGCCAATTCTTTTATATAGGAAAGACAGAAAGGACTGTGCGCCAACGCATATACGAGCATACGTATCATATAATTAAAGGTACCACCACAAATGCTTTGGCTAGGCACATATTGCAACACCCCACTCACAAATTTTTGTTTGCCATTGTGCACCAGGAACTATACAACAAAAGAGGAGGTCCATGGCCATTAAGGTTAGAAGAAAAGGAATTGTTGTGGCAAATTAGAACCTTTGCACACACACACCCTGGCCTTAATGAATATGCTTCTATTAAATGCATTTTGAAACTTAAACAGTTAGATAGGAAGAGTGTGTGTGTGTGTGTGTGTGTGTGTGTGTGTGTGTGTGTGTGTGGGGGGGGGGGGGGTTTAATACAAAATATAGCCCCAGGTATTTTACTTATTCAATTATACCATAAATATTTATATATATATATATATATATATATATATATATATATATATATATGGGTCCATATCACTACATCGACAAGTCATAACATCGACATTCAGTACTCTGACACAAAATCACCGACAGATTAAATAACCGAAATCCCACTTCACCGACATTCACAAGTTCAACAACGAAGCAGTCACTAAGTAAATGCCCCTAACCACTGCACAAAACTCCTACACGTACTAAACCAGGTCTACTTCAACACACTACACTACATAGCATACACACTAGCCCTGACCCAAACCCTAACCCTGAGGTCCGACACTATCGCACACTTCACCTACCTCCACCCTAACCCTAACTCACTTACCCACCCCTAGTCCAAGCTCACACTAACGCACTTCACCTACCTGCACCCTAACCCTAACTCACTTACTCACCCCTAGCCCAAGCTCCGACACTAACGCACACTTCACCTACCTGCACCCTAACCCTAACTCACTTACCTGACCACTCCTACCTCCGTCACTGTCGCACACTTACCGGATCACGATCACACATTACCCTAGTCGGTCTTTCCGCTGTCGGGTTGTCGAACTTCTGAATGTCGGTGAAGTGGGATTTCGGTTATTTAATCTGTCGGTGATTTCGTGTCGGTGTACTGCATGTCGATGTTATGACTTGTTGATGTAGTCATACGGACCCATATATATATATATATATTTCTACTTAATACATTTGTATTTTATATTAATTCAAGTCACTAATTTAGTGTCTAGGTATTTAGTGACAAAATCATGAATTATATATGGAAATGCAAAGTAAATAGTTTTCCGTAGGAGGAAAGGAATTCAGTTGTTTATTTAATTATTTAATTGGCTTTTTTATATAATTGCTTTATTCTTTTATTTATTAATTGCATAAGTATATAAGTCATTGATTGCTTGTGTAACTTTGTCTGAGGAAGTTTGGATACTAGTCCTTAACAAAATAAAGTTTTGGAAAAGGAGAACATCTGCAAGTTTCGCTGTCTTTTTGTGTTCACATTAAGCACACCTGCCAACCATTGTGTTCTGGTCTTCTTTTTGCCATGCATATACCTGACTCCCTGCAGGCACCACTGCTTATGCAAAGATCAGGCTATGCCTTTTTGGGGGGGGTTCTGTAATTCTACATTTGACTGTCAGAACACAGATTTACTGCAGAGTCTGCTTTCTTGCCAGCATACACAAGGATATAAGACTATCATGTCTTATATCTTAAAATGTCATTGGCAACCATAATAATGCAGTATATATTATTACAGCTCACCATCCATTGAAAAAGAGGTGCCCATTGATGCCTTATCACTGCACAGCAGATGGGACATATCAGACCTCATTTGAGTACCAGTCCTCTGCCATTATTTACTGAGAATTTTCAAGGTGAGACATCATGGCAAGAGAAGAAGTGAGTAGTGCTCCTTTTAGAGCAATAAATTGCTTTGTGGAGAAGTCAAAAAAATTTCCTCCCTCTTCCATAAGGATTACAGCCAAGGGCTCATGCAGAAGGGCAATATAGTGTCCCAGTATAAGACTGAATCCTGGAATAGCTTAGTTCTGTTTGTCACCCATATAACTGGCATCTCATGCTCAGTGAACAGTGCTGTCACCATTACAGTGACATAAGCATCACAATCCTGAACTCTTTGTCTTAACCTATGTATTGTAAGTAAACTTATGTTAGCTAAACATTTTAACTGGCTCTGCTTGCCAGTCACATATATTACACAGTGCTCGTTTTATCTCTATAGCACAGAAAACTGGAGTTCCTATGAGAGTGTTGAGGTCTGTATACCTGTTTGAAGCTGTCATACCTTTAGTATTAGTAGTAGTAAGGATTCATTCCCATAATACATACATTTAATACTACTGCAGCGACTACTGCAGCAGTGATCATACTGTTATGGTAAATTTAACTTGCACACCTGCACGTTTAACTTACACAACCACACTGTGTTCATCATATTGATCACTGTTGCAGTAGGGTTAGCTGCATGGCAGCCTACCTTAGCTAACTACATTTGGGAGGTGAAAGCAGAAGTCCAAGAACCCCTCTAAAATGATCCTAGTAAAGCTTAATCTGGACCAAGAGAAGGAATCAACTTACAGTGCTTTGTAAAAGAAAGCAAGTATGTGCAGAGGACCAGGAATACTTCTATAAGCCACCCCTTTCCACAAAGCTATAGATGAATCCAAGGTCACTGTATAGTGAAACCTGACTCTACCTGGAATAGTTTGGTTATGGGGAGTATAACAATGGGTAATCACCTTAAACAATCATTTGGAAATAATCTTTAAGACACAGATTGTCCTTTTTTCTTCTTACCTTCACATGAAAGGAACAATTGATCCAATGATCTGAAAGATTTAGTTTTGTCAAGGTAGTACCTGAGCTGTCTGTGGACACCCAAGGTACACAGCATCCTTTCTCCCTTATTGTTAGGTTCATGAAAGAAAACATGGAGATGGTTAGTTTGGCAGAAACTAAACTCAGAAACCACTTTAAGCATAAAAAAAGGATTAGTTCTCAAAGAAACCCTCTCCGTATAGAAAATGAGATAAGGCTGACTCACCATAAGAGCTTGCAACTCAGGTACCTTTTTTGGCAGAAGTCATAGTGATCAACAAAACTGTTTTCATGTTAAGATCTTCAAGTCAACCAGATTAGCTGGTTCAAATGAAGCAAGTATTAACTTCTCTAACACAAAATTAAGATCCCAAGGAGGGGCCACTAGTTTTCTTGGAGACCTTTTAAAACCCCTTTCAAGAATATTTTGACATGAGCCTGCACTGAAAGAGGAGGATCCATGGACAGCCATGCTGAAAAGGTCAATAAATGAATCTTGGCAAAGGAATAAGAAAGGCTATAGGATAGTAACTCACATAAATACTGTAGAACCAGAGAACAAGTAGCCTTCCATAGCATATATGATTTTCCATTAGCAGACTTTCTTACCTCCATTAGTACCTGCTGCATGCCCTTAGTATACAGGTGCCTAAAAGCAATTAAGATCCTATCATGTAGACATTCGATTGAAGATGATTCATAGGTTCATAGGTTTTAATAGGCTAACCCTCATAAGCCTAGCCGTCTGCCCCAAACAATTTGGGTCCCAAGTACCATATGGGGTGGGGGTGGGCCATTTTAGTAGGTAGGTAGCTAAGGATTTGTAGGGGGCTGTTAGTTAGGATAATACTTTCCTTATTGATGGCTTTTGTCCATAAGGGGCAAAGCGGGCAGATGGGGTAAATGTATGATTTCCTATACAATTGTCAATGTCTTGTTTGAATAGAGTCAAGGATGAGCTCTGTTTTACATGGATGGGGAGCCTATTCCATAGTGTAGAAATCCTTTAGGACACATATCTGTCTGTCATGCATATTCTGTTAATATCACAAGTGAAGTTCAGATTCCTGGATCTAGTGTTTCTGATGCTGTGCGCTTTGCAAATGTGCAACAGATACAACAGAGCTGGGTCTGAGAAAGCCCTGTAATCAAGGCAAAGATCCCCTCTCAGCAGCAAGTAGGAGACAGAACACAGAGGCAGAGCCTTTAGGCAATCAGTGTAGGACAGGCTACTCATGCTGTAAATTCTCCTGGTGAATACCCTTTGTGGAATTCCATCTGTTGGAAGTGTCTGGTTAGATACATGCCAAAGGAGGCATTGTATTCAATGATAGGTCTGGTAAGAGCCGAGTAAAGTGGAGCTAGTACTTTATACCTGGATGGAATACACTTACCCATAATTTGGCAACATAGAATGATTTTCTTATTATCTTAGCTTCATGTTGGTCATAGGCCAGATTGCTGTTTACATATCTTCCCATATTCCTGATTACTGGCCGACGCTTAAGGGCATTTTATCAATGAAGTAATTAACTTGCATTGACAGTTTCCAAAAGTGCATGATAATGCATTTTTTGGCATTGTGTTTCAAGACATTACTTTGGCACCAGTCATTTGTCTGTGTTAAACCCACTTGCAAGATGTTTGTGACTTGGGAGAAATCTATAATAGCTCCCAGTTTACAGTCATCTGTGAAACTGGTAAACCAGAGCCCTTTAACATTCGTCTTGACCACTGAGAAGTAGATGCCAAACAGACGCAGGCCCAGCATTGAGCCCTGAGGTACTCAGCTGGTGATGGGTATTTTGGTGGAAGTGGTCTCACTGAATATGAATTCTTGGGTCATATCTGTGAGCCAGTCAGCAATCCAGCAAGATATGTAAGGGCTCATTCCTAGCTCAGAGAGCTTGTCAACAATGCCAGAGTGAGGTATTGTATCAAATTCCTTATGCATGTCAGGATATGCAGTATGCACTGTTTTACTCTTGTCCATTGCCATGGCGACTCTTTCAAAGAAGTCTAACAGGTTAAGTAGACATGACCTTCCCTTATCAAAGCCAAAATGAGATGGGACCAGTATCTGTTCATTGTCAA
The DNA here is from genome assembly GCF_019279795.1 of Protopterus annectens. Taxonomy (NCBI): domain Eukaryota; kingdom Metazoa; phylum Chordata; order Ceratodontiformes; family Protopteridae; genus Protopterus; species Protopterus annectens. The sequence goes on along the minus strand of NC_056731.1, from coordinate 1,233,980,741 downwards.
TATCCTTCTTTATCATTTCCATGATAATTCAGTCCATGGTTTTGCATATTAGGCTTGTTTGACTGATGGGTCTGTAGTTCCCTGGGTTGATTGATGCTCCATCCTTGTGGATGGGAATAACTGTCTCAATCTTCCATTTACTTGGAACATAGCCTGTTTCAAGGCTGTAATTAGAGTGCCTCAAGTAATCCTGATAGACCATGTTTTATAAGGCAACTGAGGATGTTTTAATGACCAATGGAGGTGGTGTTCTTGGGTTTAGCAAGTGTTGCAACTAGATGGCGGAAGTATGCTGGAAGAGATATCACCTGTTAGAGTTGGGGGGTGAAGTGTGAGCTGAATTTATCAGCCAGTGGTTTTGCTATGTCAGCATTATTGGTGTAAGTGGTACTGTTCTCTACCAGTTCTGCACACTATTGTGTGTTGACTCTAAACTTCTAGCCATAGAAGATCTTCGGATTGTCCTTAGCCTGTGAGGCTATCCTGACATCATAGTTGGCCTTGTTGGACTTAATTAGATCTCTTAGTTTCTTGTTTAGTGAAATAAGAGAGCACTTGTCTTTAACTCATTACATGTGAGTGACATCTCTAGGTGCATCTGCAGTTAACTCCTACTGATGCCTCTAGGCATCAAATATTGCTTGTTCATGTTTGCATGAATAATTCCAAAACCATGTTATGAACAAAGTTTTAAAACATTTCCTCTTAAAGCTTAGACAATGGCAAACTCAACTGCATTAATATTTGACCTTTGTCTAGTGCAGGTAAATAGACAATAACTGTTTTTTTTTTATATTAGTTTTTATAGATATAATGTTCACATTTTTCTAAATATCTCAACAACCAAGTAACACAGACAGAACTCCTCAGCTTCATATGAAAGCACAACACTAGATGACTAAAATGCTGCTGACAGTATGTGTGTAACTTGAGTGGTTGCTGAGATATTGTAAGTTGTTTACAAAATATTACAAATGTAATAGTTACTCCCCCAGATCCAGTAAACTTCCGTGCAGGAATAGCTTATTCCTGCATGGAAGGGACCATTCCCGTGCAGCACGGCAGCACGCCATACATATTCATGAAGGCATGCTGCCCTGCTGTAATAGGGACATGGCTCTGTGTACGAGTGCAGGGGGTGGGTCTGAGAGCAGTTGTCTCACAATACACATACCCCCTGCACAACAGAATTGTCATACGGCAATTTAAATAGAGAGAAATCACTCGTAACACCTCAGAACCTGTCAGAGTAATAAATCTGGACAAAGCCATAAGGGACAATTGTCCCTACAAACCCAGAAAGTTGATAGAATAACAGGTTTAGCATTAGCATGGATATTCTGAAGGGTACAAAGTAAAAAACATAACAAATATATATTTTTTTCACATGTGCAATAAAATGTAAGCGTAGCTGCGCGGGTGTGCCTGTTGCTTAACTATGCCTAGCCCAGCAGAAACGGCACGATAAGTTAAATAGCAATAGACATCCAGCATAAACATAAGTGCAATAATGAAGCAGTTAGAGCATATGCCTTGCATGTAGTCATTCACGGTTTGAACCTCACCAAAGCCAGTTCCATTTTGTATGTGTAAACATTACAATTTTATTTTTTTGTATATTTATATAGGAAGTAACTTATATTTTTTCAACCAGAGTAGTGTATTAGTCCCAGATGTGAGATGTCAGTTTAACAAAGTACTGAAACCCCCATATAAACAAGTGCCCCATACAGTACAGTCACACAAGAATAAATGTAATTACAGCACATTGGGGGATGTCAGAGAAGGTAAACAAATTTATATTATGTAATGAATGATGAATCAATCCCATACAGGTGGTAGTCCAATAAAATAAAATATAAGTAATGCTAAGCATTGCACAGCTATGATGACCAGGTACAAGCGCTGTGTACATATGAATGCTAAGCAGTGAGTAGCCCAGCTAAGTGGATTTACCCATTGGTAAGCAGTGCTGAACCTGCCTCTTTAAGCACTGCCAACCTTAGCTAAGCAGGTTTGCCTGTAGCTTAGCTTAGCTCAGCATATTCAAAACCATCCAATCACAGCAAAGGGTGGGAAATTGGCCATATTTAAACCCCACAGGTAGGAATACAGCTCATAGCTGGTTGTAGCTCCCCACTGTAGGCAGTGTGGCAGGTGTTGGAGATGGCATGCACTTTCATGCACAGCACTGGGGCATACAGGAGTCCAAGGTGATGGTAGGACTCCTGGTAAAGAAACATGATGTGAGACTGCTGCAGGACCAGTACTAGGGCTCCCAATATAAAGCAAAAGCCTAGGAAAGTCTCGCTCATGTTTTTACCAGTGCCACTGGCATCACTCACACTGGTGAATGGGTCCGGCACCACTATGCCAACTTGAAACAGAGGAAGACGGAGCTCTTGGAAAAGTCGGTCCAAGAAGCAAGACAGAGGGGTGATGTCCTAGCAATGTGTAAGTATTCATAGCAATAGCTGTTTACCAAAGTCCAGCCTGTGTATGTGATGGATAGGTATGCCTAAATGTTTCTCTATTTTCATTACAGCTCCAGCTGAGCGGGCTGCAAATCAGGAAGCCCATGCCAGTAGGTTGCAAAGCCTGTGTTGTGAGGCTGGTGAGTAACAATCCTGCTTGTAGTATTCATACCAAACAAATATAAAGAAGTAGAATGCCATCTGGCATTATAAAAATGTGTATGGTTTGTACTGAATAATCCAGACAATATGACAGTAATAGTCCCATATAGGTCATATTTAAATAAAACTGCAACTGCCTGGCAATAAAGTTCTAAATCCTGGACTGGTTGTGTTTACTCTGATATTGTATGGCATGAAATGTTGCAATCACCAAGATCTCATATCTGAATAGTAATGTTGTGTTAACCACTGTTTCCCACACTGTGCTACATAAAAAATATGTCTAGGAATGTCTGTATACGAATGTTGTAATTACAAGGTCAGATTGTACAACCAAGAGAGACTTAGACAGAAAACATCAAAGAAAAACACAGCAGTTTCTCAATAGCTCCCTCCGATGAAACGCAAATTGGTGTATTTTTAGCAGACACAGCCATGGTTCAAATTCCGGGAGTGGTTGTTTGTTTGTTTAATTTAACTGTGGAGGCTGCCCACTAAAGTGTGCTAGCCTGTGTAACGAATTTATCACTGTTTCTGCATTTTCTGTGTGTTTCTACCAAAAAAACAAAAAAACAAAAAAATAATCCTTGTTTTCCCGCCTTCCTCGACTAGTTTAGACCAGTTTACAGGCATTGCTGTATTCTGGGCTGTGGTGTAGTTCCTATGTTGTCCATTACCTTACTTGGATAGAAGGAAGTTTCTTTGCTCACCAGTGGGAGTGGAGAGCCTTGAGCAGCCTACCTGTCCTTGGGGGAAGTGACCTAAGCACAAGAAGCTGTAGCAATTGGTTGTTTTGGACCATTTCTAGCTCTTTTGTAGTTCACTGTTTAAAATCTGCTTGCTTTGCGCTAAGCATAGCGCCGGTTAAACAAGGTTAAACTTTTTCTGGCTCCACCAAGTCTGCTCTTCAAATTTTCCCTTAAGGAAGCTCTACTCTTAGTATAACCAGACTACTCTCTGTATTATAAGCCTAGCACTTGTTCTCAATACTTCTCTACTAAGTAAGCACTCTCGTACTAAGTAAAGCACTACATCTACTTACCACCCCTGTGAATATCTACTTCCCTTAAAGGTATACCACTCCCTTATACTGTTCTAGCATGTCGAGTGGTAGATTACTGGCGTTGTCTCCAGTTCAGCTGGTCAATCTGGGTATCTTGAGACAATGCTACAATTGTCTCATGTACACAGACAACCCTCTCCTCCTCCCAACAAACACAAATACATGTGAGAGATGCAACTATATAGCCAAACTGGAGGCTGAACTCTCTCAACTCAGGGCTGGCATGACCAGACAGGAGGAGATGGCAACCACACACACAACAATCCCAGTCCCACATAGACCTACCACAACTGCAAACCAAACACATAAAAACACAAAGACATACTCAGAGGCTCTAATAAAAAACTTACCAAAACAACAGAGGCTCCCAAAGCAGACATCCAAAAATCCACCACCTCAAAACAAAACACATGCAACACATACTTCAATAAATCAGTGTGTCGACCAATCCCAGCCCTTAAGGCCAAACACCTTGCCTGATACACTAGTAATAGGTGACTCCATAGTCAGATACACTGATGTCCCACTGACCAGGCTGAACAAGGAGAAGGTGACTGTGAGCTGTCTATCGGGAGCTAGGATCCGCCACATAACACACGCACTCAGGTCACTCCAAAGCAAGTACAAATATGACTCCGTCATTGTCCATGCTGGTGTGAATGACCTGAGACATACCTCCCTGGACTACATGAAAAGAGACATAGAGGAGCTCTCTGATTATGTAGCCCAGGCTGGTATGACCCTGACCCTGAGCAGCATCTTGCCCTCACCAAGAATGATACCACAATACAAAGACAAGATGATCAGCTTTAACAACTGGCTCAAGTATTGGTGTCATTCAAAGGGGATCCAATGTCTGTCCGCCTGGGATGATATGTTGGACAAGCCAGGCTGCTTCGCAAGAGATGGCTTACACCTGTCACCACTGGGCTTCCGGATATTGGCTAAGGCTCTTGCCACCCCCATAGTGCCTTTTTTAGGCAAGGCTCAAAAGACAAACCCACCTCCTTAGAAAACAAAAATGGAAAACAACTAAGGGTAATGCTGCTCAACGCCAGAAGTCTAAATCTCAAGATGCAGGCACTTGATGCACTCCTCAGCATGGAGACCATCGACGTCTGTGCAGTAACAGAAACCTGGTTCAAGGCTCCTGAGAGCACCCCAGCGCTACCAGGCTATACCTCGTATCATGCTTTTCGGCCCCAAAACCCGGGCGAACCACAAAGGAGGGAGTGTCCATATTCATAAAGGACACCCACACCTCCAGGTTAGTAGCAACACATGAAGCATCAGAGACCATACAGGTGCAACTAACCATAGGCAAAACTGCTATACAACTGGTAGCATGTTAGAGACCACCCTCCCAATCTCAAGAACCCCACTCAGCCTTCCTGAAGACAATGGAGGATATGAATGTATCACAAAATACCATCATACTGGGAGACTTCAACTACCCAAACATAGATTGGGTACATTATTCTAGCCCTAATACCCTAGCCCAAAGGTTCCTGGAATTCATAAATTCAAATGCACTGGAACAACTAGTCACCTCTCCCACTAGGGAGATAATATACTAGACCTGATCATCACAAACATGGGGACAAAATGCTCCACACCGAAGTATACCCCTCACTAGTGAGATCTGACCACAAACTAATCACCCTGGATATACATATCCCACCTCCACCCCAGCACAAAAGACCACAGTGAAAAACTTCTCAAAAGCAGACTTCACTCTTCTTAAGACTGAGATGGTATCCTTTAAGCCCACTGTGCCAGTGGATACCACATCCCACAATGCCGAATCCTTCACAAATGCTTTCTATGGACATCTCCAAGAATGCATGGATCATGCAATCCCAAACAAATCCAAGTCCCTCTCCACCAAATGTAAGCATCCTGTCTGGTGGACCTCAGCCATAAACAAATTGTATAACAAAGAAGGAAGCTACTGCACATCAGAGCGAAATCCCATGAAGGGAAGACATCTCTGATCAACATTAGCAGAAAACTACGTTCTCTCATAAAACATCCAAGGCAAACTTTGAGAGAAAAATTGCTAAGGACACTAAAGATAACCACAAAGCCTTCTTCAGCTATGTTAGAAACCTGGAAACCCTCAGATATGCTCAGAGTTGGTTCACAACAACAAAAATACACTGAACCCACAGATATTGCTAACATTCTGGCTGACAGGTTCAGTGCAAATTTCTCCCTCCTTCACCCCCAAAAGAAGAAATACTTATCCCAGCTGAATGTAATCTCCTGTCATCTCAGATGTCCAAGTGAGAACCGCCTAAACAAAGCAAAAACACAGCATCAATGGGACCTGACTGTATCCCGGGTGCGTGTTACGTGAACTCCAAGAGGAGCTAAACCCACACATAAAAATGCTATTTAACCTTAGCCTTACTTCGGGATATGTACCTGAACACTGGCATACAGCAACAGTGGTCCCACTCCACAAGGGGGGTGCATCTACAGTCCCTGAAACTACCCCATAAGCTTAACTAGCCTGGTCTGCAAAGCTATGGAAAGAATCATTATGGAACTCATAAACAGAGACATAGGGGACCTACAGACATTTGACCCCACCCAGTTCGGCTTTGTAAAGGGCAGATCCTGCCTTTTAAACCTGGTTTACTTTTTCGAAACAGTCACTAGAGCCATTGATGAGGGCAAAGCAGTCCATACAGCATACCTGGACTTGGCTAAGGCCTTGACACAATACCCCACTCAGGCATCATAGATAAGCTAAACAGCTTAAAAGTAAACCCTTATGTCACTAGATGGGTTGCAAACTGGCTAAAGGACAGAACCCATAAAGTTAAAATCGCTGGAGCAATGTCAGACTCAAAGCCAGTCACAAGTGGTGTCCCACAGGGATCTGTCCTGGGACCCCTCTTGTTCGGCATTTATTTCTCAGATGTTAAAGCAAACATGGGAGGGCTGTGGCTGACAAAGTTCGCAGATGACTGCAAACTAGGCGCCATAGTCGATACACCAGCAGACACACACATCCTACAAAAGGCCTCACTGAAACAGACAACTGGTGCCGTAGTCACGGCCTTAAATTAAATGCCAAAATGTATAGTCATCCCTTTTGGAAAAAACAAAGTACCTACAAATTATCACATAGACAGCAACCCACTGAGTACGGAAAAAGTAACCAGAGACCTAGGGACCCAAGTAGACAGCGACCTCTCATTTGACACCCACGTTGCCAAAGTGGTTAGAAAAACATTCTACCTCGCACACCTCATCATGAAGGGATTCATATCCAGATCCAAGGATGTCATTGTACCCCTATATTCCTCCCTCATCAGACCCATGATTGAGTACAATGCCCCATTTGGTATGTACCTCACCCGGCATTTGCAACAGCTGGAGAGACCACAAAAGTACCTCACCAAAAGGATCAAGGGTCTCCAACATATGTCTTATTCTGCCAGACTAAAGAAACTTCAGCTCTATTCAGTAGCATACCGCCTGCTCAGAGGTGATCTCTGCCTGACGACAAGGCCATGTCCAATCAGGATCTGATGGACATGCTCCACCTCAAAAATCCAAATCCATCAGGACCACGAGAGCTAAAGACTTAAACCTTGGCACAAGTATGAATAGGACATGCTGGAGGGATAGATTCATAACCCAGAGGCTTCCCATGCTTTGGAACAGGATCCCAGTTCGTATTAGGCAGAGCCCTCACTG